>NC_064626.1:365352965-365507965 GCF_023864275.1 Schistocerca cancellata | reverse complement strand
CCAGACACCGTGTAATTTACTGATGTTTTCGAGTGGCCGACGTTCTCATATTGTACTACCAGAAGAGAAGCCTTAATTTGATTGTAACCTGTTTTATATTGTGTGCTAATAAAGTGCAATGCTGTCACTCAAAAAAACAAAAACAAAAAAGCGATTAAGGTGACCGCTCGACTAAAGCGGGAATTCTGGGTTTGAACTTATTCGCAACAATGAATACATTTCATGCAATTATGTTGAGGTCATGCATCTCCTAAACAGGACGAAAAGCTGGAACTTTATTTATTACATTCTACCGTGTTTACAGGAGTGTCAAATCTAAGACTGACTGACTTGACTGCTTCTGTTTCAGTCACAAAATGAAAAGGGAAAAGTGAATCCGATTCTGTCAGTTACTCTGGACGCCGCCACTGATGTGTGTAATTTCTTGCAGCACTTCGCTATTTCACAGCTGTCAAGTCCATGAAAGGTTTCTAAAAGTCATGAAAATACTCAGAGTTACGATGAAGCTGCAGTAAGCTGATCATATGAACGGACTGCAATCAGAAGGGATAAACACGTTTCCTACTGCAATGTTCGTTCACCGTTTCGCTCATCGTCTCAATTCACTACTATCACAAGCCGCTTCGAAGATGAGAGGATGCAGAATTTTTTCCTCACCTCGAATGGTTTTGCTATTTTTTTCCAAGTCAAGAAAAGAACCAGAGTCCTAGATGAGAAATGATTGTTTAAATTGAATAAAATTTGACATAAAATTGTTTTTTACAGAGCAATCATATGCTCTGGAATTGTTAAAAATTATCTGTCTTCATCGCAAAGTTTTTTGAACAAGATTACTGGTTTCTGATAACCAATAGCCATCTTCAGAATGTACAACAGAAGTAAAAGCACTGGCGTGTACTACATTAAGACGTTAAAAACAAAACAGATATAATATAAACACGATGCATCCTTCATTTTGCTGCACGGCAACAAATCATAAACACGTCAAAATAACACAGTCAAATTTGCCACACATGCTTCAACCGGTACTCATAAGTCGCAGATGCAATCCTAGAGGTCGTTGATGCGTGGGTAAAGCATTTAAAAGAAGATTCATTTACAGACAGAATTAAATAGTATTCTTACTTGTAAGGAATTAAGCAAAAATCTTGTTTAAGCATGTAAGCACCTATTAGTTACGCAGAACTCACGCTAAAATGGAATGTGTGGTGACGACTTTTTTTTCTTTATTGTGATTTCATTCCCCTGCCCCATATGGGCACAATCTGCCGCTCTTCAGCCGAGTGACATGACAACTAATACAAGAATAAAATGTTACACATAAGGCGATAAAAAAGGGGGACATAAAACAGAGTAAGAGGAGATAATGGAGGTAAAAATACACTGACATGGAGACGTTCTTGGGGGGACAATTAAAAAAGTCGACATAAAGTTAAAAAACACAGTTGGCGAATCTTGAAACACATAGAAGATACTTAAGGCACACGCACAGGTTAAAAGTCGGCCACAGTATTAAAAACACTCCAGAACAACACACTTTAAACCCATTTGAAGCACACACGATGAAGAATAACTGCCAGGTGGGACCTGACGAGGGAGTGGCCGGAGAGGATGGAAAAGGAGGGGAGAGCAAGGTGCAGCAAGGGAGGGGGCGGGATAAAAAGAGTAGGGGCGTCAGCGGGTACAGTAAGAGTCAGGAGACTGGTGGGGCAGCATGGTGACGACTTAGTTCTTTTTTTTTCCTTTATTGAATTTCAATTCCCCCCGAAGGGGGTGGGATGGCAGCAGCTTAGTACGCTGTCTACAGCCTACAGACTTTTTTAAAAACGGAAGACGAAAAGAAACAAGAAAAACAGGTGCTAAAACGGTGACTTAAAGTGTAAAATGGCGGAAAATTGCGGAAAGTTAAATCAGAAAGCAAAGGGGTTGGCAATGTTAATAAAATACACAGGAATCAGACAAGTAACATAGTAGACACACAATTAAAAAACATGGCGACAGTCTGGTTTCTGTTCTCAAGAGATAAAAAATCACACCCAGCGACAGTATGATGGCCGTTCGCAACACTTCCCAAAAGACACACAACACGGACCACTCACTGTAAAACACTCACTGTAAAACACTGCACGAAAATGTCGGCACAAAGATGACACTCCCTAGCCAAGGGCAGATTGGGGGGGGGGGGGGAACAAGGAGGGAGGAGAGGAAAAAACGAAAAGGGGGGGGGAACCAAAGGAGGGAGAGGACTCATAAGGGGGGAGAGGGGCAGGGCAGACACGAGAGGGAATGGGAAAAGGCAGAGGAGGGAAATGCAAAAGGACTTGGGGGAGTGAAGGGGGCAGAGAGAGGGGAGGTGGGAAAAAAAGAGGATGGAAGGGGGGAGAGTGAGCCCGGGGAAAGGACAGAGGAAAGGAGGATCAGAGTTGATAGGAGGGATAAATGGAGGGAGAGAGGGCATCATCTGCGAGGGGGAGTTGATGGAAGCCACCTTGGGAAAGGAGATGAAGGGTGTAGAGATGGAGGGTAGGGGGGACACAACAGTGAAGACGTGGCAGGGGGCGGGGAGTGGAGAGGAGAGGAGCAACCAGGGGGTGTGGGGGGTCAAGGCGGCGGGAGGTGTAGAGGATGCAGAGATGTTCGAGGAATAGGAGCAGATGGGAGAAAGGAATGAGGTCATAGAGGATCCGCATGGGGGACGGGTGGCGTATATGGAAGGCAAGGTGGAGTGCATGACGCTTAAGGATCAGGAGGGACTTATAGAATTTGGGGGAGGGGGGGGCAGATACCCAGGCGGGACTGGCATAACACAGGATGGAACGGATTAAGGATTTGTAGGTGTGGAGGATGGTAGAGGGGTGCAACCCCCATGTCCGGCCAGAGAGGAGTTTGAGGAGTCGGAGGTGGTTGTGGGCTTTGGATTGGATGGAGCAAAGATGAGGGATCCAGGTGAGGTGACGGTCAATGGTGAGGCCAAGGTAGGTGAGGGTGGGGGTGAGGCGGACAGGACGGGCGCAGACGGTAAGAGAGAAATCCAGGAGCCGGAAGGAGCGAGTGGCATGAACTACGATGATTGCCTTGGTCTTGGAAGTATTGATTTTCAGTTCCCACTGGTTACACCAAGCAGCAAAAAGGTCAAGGTGATTCTGGAGAAGGCGTTGGGACCTTTGGAGGGTAATAGCGAGGGCGAGGAATGCGGTGTCATCGGCATATTGCAAGGGGTGTACTGGAGAGGAGGGGGGGTTGGGGCATATCGGCCGTGTACAGGAGGTAGAGTAGATGGGAGGGGACAGAGCCCTGGGGCACACCTGCAGAGGGGTAGAAGGTGTGGGAATTGGCATTATGGATTGTAACATAGGAGGGGCGGCGGGATAGGAAGGAGGACATCAGACAGATGTAGTTGACAGGAAAGGCTTAGGTTTGGAGTTCAAACAGGAGACCGGGATGCCAGACACGGCCGTAGGCCTTTTAGAGGTCAAGGAAGACAAAAATGGCGGAGCGACGGGAGTTAAGCTGGAGGGAGAGGAGATGAGTCAGGCAGAGGAGTTGGTCATCGGCAGAGAAGGAAGGTCGAAAGCCAAATTGGGTGTCAGGGAGGAGGTGGTTTTGGCAAAGGTGGTGATAGATGCGCCGGGAAAGGATGGATTCCAAGAGCTTGCTGAACACTGATGTGAGACAAATAGGACGATAGGAGGAGGTATCAGATGGAGGCTTGTTGGGTTTGGAGAACATCAGGATACGGGAGGTTTTCCGCAGGTCAGCGTGGTGACAACTTCAAAATTAGTGTTTTATAAAGTAAGAAGACGAAACAAACTTCGAGGACACATTAGTCTGTTTCACATACTCCAATTTATATTGTGGCTAGAAAAATAATCAATAAAAATAAACATGGAAATCAAAGAGGACGTGAAGTGACGGACAAGTGTAAATTACAGAATTATTTCCAAAAATAAATGACATAACGTAATTTACAGAGAGAAGATACTGAAACGTAGCGGTCGTCAGTAGATGGCGCGGGATACATGCAGTTCCCTATTGGTTTTATTTATTTAGTTCATATGGCTCTGAGCACTATGGGACTTAACATCTGAGGTCATCAGCCCCCTAGAACTTAGAACTACTTAAACCTAACTAACCTAACGACATCACACACATCCATGCCCAAGGCAGGATTCGAACCTGCGACCGTAGCGGTCTCGCGGTTCCGGACGGAAGCGTCTAGAACCGTTCTGCCACAGCGTCCGGCCCATTTATTTAGTTATTTGTCCTTTAGTGTTGTTTCAATTCCCCACGAGGAGGTGGGCTGGCAGTGGATAAAAACCGCTCTGCAGCCAAAGGTTACAAAAACGGTTTTTAAAAATCATTAAAACATATAAAAGTTGACAATAACAGACTATTTTCTAAAAAAAATACATAGGTGGACGATAGTGACGATTTTTACACGAATACAAGTGACAATAAATGAGGATTTGTAACGTACACGTAGATGAAAAGACTGATGGTTTTGAAAGTCGTTTGACGATTTTATATTACAGTTAAAATACCATCACTCTTGAACATGAATGATGCCATGTGTAATGGTGATAGTAGGTGACAGATGAGAAAATTTCCATGATGGAGCTGCGAGGATGACGATGATTATGGGGCCCTGTAGAGCCAGAGGTAACGGCTAGAAGTCAGAAAGATGAAGGGGAAAGGAGAAAATTGGAGGATGTTGTGAGATGAAGCGTTGTGATTAGGGTTGGAAAGAGCGGTATATCTCGGGACGAATTTCATCTTTGGGGATTATGAGTTGGTTAAAATTGCGGCGAGAGACGATGGATAAGTCATTGAAGTGCATGGAAGGTGGAATATGAATGTAGTGGCGCAAAAGGGTAACTCGATTGGTGATTAGTGGCTGGGAAATTGGGTGGTAGGACTAGTTTTTGCGATGTATGTATCGGATCCGGGGGTGCCCTAGGAAGAGAAGAAGATATGGGAAGCGGATGATTGGTACAGGATGCGAGCTAGGGAAGGTAGGCGGATGCGGGAGGCGAGGCGGAGTGCATTTCTTTCCAGGATTTCAAGGGACTTACAAAATTTAAGCGAAGCTGAGATCCAGGCAACGTTAGCGTAGGATAGGACAGGGCGGCTGATGAATTTATAGGTCAGGATAATGGTAGAAGGATGTAGACCCCAAGTGGTCCTCATTGGTTTATCTTGGCTACAGTTCTTGTTGTGCTGTTCAATGTAGCGGACGTTCTTGCAAGGAGCGGCATGGTGACCCTTGTGCCGTGTGTCTACACAGGGCTGTAGAAGACGGTGGCACTGTTGATCCCTGCAAAACAACGACGACATAAAAATTGTCTTGATGGATTCCTGCATCCCTTTGAGTGAAAAGGCCTGTCCTGGTATTTGTGGATTTGAAATCATGACGCAAGATGTTAAATTGCGTTGTTCATACTTTTGCAGGTATTTTCCTTCTCACTGATGCTTTGTTGATACATTGCAAACCAGAGGTTGTGATATTGGCTAATGTGTGACAAAATTTATAAATCGGAAGAAATGTTGAAAAACAGAGTGACGAATTTGAAAGTAAATAGGGAAAAGTTATTCATGGTCAATACATGGATGAACCAGTAACTAAGCTTCCTAGTAATAATACAGTGGTAAATTTGGAAACAAACTGTGGAAGACTCTACTGTAAACCTTTTATTTATTTCTTTATTTAACCTGATCTGATTAGGACCATCAGGCCCTCTCTTACATCGTGGCAAGACTTCACAAATAATATAACTCTTTTACTTCAAAGTTTCCTAAGAAATAACAATTTTAGTAAGACAAATACTATGAAAAAAGAGATGGAGCCCCTCAATGCCCACATCGGCATGATGGCCGACACAAAAGGTCTACTGCCATCTCTGCAAAAGGGTTAGTTTTCAATAGAGTGAGGTCTCGCAGGATGTGGGTACTGCGATGTTTTCGTACGTCTGGTTAAGATCAACCATTAATACGCGCTCATGTGGAGATAGATTGGGTCGAAAGTTGAACGAAGGGTAACCGTTTGAAGGGCAGAGGGGAAAAAAGAGCCAAGGCCAGAGCCAAGGGTAAAAAACCTCTGCAATAATTGGGTCGTGTTGTAAGAGCAGTAGCGGTTTTCTTGCTGTCTGCGATAGGTCATGCAAGGGTAGGCTACGTTAGTAGTGGGTATCATGCAGGTCGTTACCTTTGACGTTGTGCGGTGGTGGTACTCGGCGGCTGCCGCTGGGTGCCGGTGTTGATTTCTCGGTCAGCGTCAGCATGCCTGTGACAGGTTCGTCATCGTTTTGTGTCCAATAGGTCATATATCAGATACAGAGTGTAGGGTAATGTTGGCGATCTGTTTGTGCCAGTTGCTGCTGTTAATAGTGATAACAATAATAATAATGACAGTGGCAAATACAAAAAGAATTTATAGGTTAAAGATAGATGTTTTCTGATATAGCGAGTTTTTGGGGAAGAAAATTTAAGAGACTGCCCCACCTAGTACATTTGTCATTAACTGTCTTCTGAAGCTGCATGTTTTGATTAGTTCTCTAATATAAGGTGGGAGGTTATTCCAGATTCGGCTTCCTACTGCTGACAAGGACTTTGAGAAAGTGACTGAACGCTGCAGTGGGACGGAAAGGATTTTACTCTGATGGGACCGGATGTTTCTGCCATGTTGTTCAGATAAGAGCGTTAAGGTCGAGAAGAGATATGAGGGACAGTGTTGGTTGATAAGACAGCAGAAAAGACAGAGGGTATGGAAATTTCTGCAGCTGTATGATGCTGCCAGGATAGCTGTGCATCAATGGTGAAATATGATCAAAGAATTGAACATCACAAATATAACGAACACAGGCTTTTGTAACCAGTTTCAGCTTTCCTGAGAAAGGTTTTGCAGGATATCATCGCTGTAATTAACGATTGGAAGCATAAATGTTTGTACAAGTTTCTTTTTCAGGTCAAGAGAGAACAGCTTGATATATTTTTGTAGGGCATGAAAAGATTATGGTGCCTTCTTACACAATGGTGTTACGTGCTCAGTCCAATTTAAAATTTAGATTTTCATTAGTTATTACACCTAGACTCTTTTCTGGAGTGGAGAAGTTGATACTTATCCCATTTAGATTTAAAGATGGTTGGAAACCTAGAATTACCAATCAGTACCACTTTTTGGATGTTTTGGATGGGTTGAGCTTTGCCCCTATATTCCGCACCCCCCTGGTCGATATTGAAATTCTCGATAGGTGACTTCAGGTTTGTTGCTTTTGCAGTTAGATACAACTGGAGGTCATCGGCGTGGATGTATGATTTGCAGCTGGGCAAAAATGTTGTTACACTGTTTACGTACAATGGAAGAAGTATGGGACCTAATACGAACCTTGGCGGATGTCATGTATTACCTGCCCCCTTTGTGACTTTATGGCGCCAGACATGACACACTGCTGGCGAGACGTCAGGTATGAGCGGAACCATTGCACTGCACTCGGATAGAAATTTAAGCTGCTATGTTTGGCGAGTAAAATGGCATAGTCGAAAGCGTCAAAGGCTTCGCTGAAGTCTGAGAAGCACATGATCATTGCCTCTTTGTGCATCCACAGCAAGCTTGAAGTCATCTGTTACCTTTATGGAGCCAGATGCTGTGCTGAGATATTTACGGAAAATTGCTTGGTATACGTCTAGTAGGTAGTTATGAAAATTTGTTAGCTGGTGGTGGACTATACATTCTAAGGCTTTTGAAAACTGAGGAAGAATGCAAATACGTTGGAAATCAGAGCGTGTTATGGCAACGTAACTAGCCCCTGTTTCCAGGAGTCATGGAAAACACTTATTGTTAAGGAGTGGTTGAAGATATCTGTCATCGTGTGCTGTAGTGGGTCATTAACAAACTTCCTCATCTGGACTGTGATGCCATCACGTCTAGTGGATGCTGATGTGATACACATGATGGCTTTTTTCACCGTATTGCAAGTTACATGCCTTAGATCGAATTTTTCGTGGCTGCAGTCGTTCACCCTGTAAGTAAGCTGTTTATGTTTTCTTTATGTAAGTAGGCTGTTTATGTTTTCTTTATGTAAGTAGGCTGTTTATGTTTTATTATCGGCAACGTTACGTAGCGCTCGGTATGAAAATCACTGGCTGTGCTGTGTGCAGTCTGTGGTTAGTTTGCATCGTTGTCTGCCATTGTAGTGTTGGGCAGCGGCAGCTGGATGTGAACAGCGCGTAGCGTTGCGCAGTTGGAGGTGAGCCGCCAGCAGTGGTGGATGTGGGGAGAGAGATGGCGGAGTTTTGTAGTTTGTCATGAACTGCTATATATGTATTATGACTATTAGGGTAGATACATTGTTTGTTCTCTATTAATATCTTTCATTTGCTAACTATCCCTATCAGTAGTTAGTGCCTTCTGTAGTTTGAATCTTTTATTTAGCTGGCAATAGTGGCGCTCACTGTATTGCAGTAGTTCGAGTAACGAAGATTTTTGTGAGGTAAGTGATTTGTGAAAGGTATAGGTTAAAGTTACTCACGGCCATTCTTTTGCAGGGATCTTTGATAGTCAGATTGCGTTGCGCTAAAAACATTGTGTGTCAGTTTAAGCACAGTCGTGTATAAATTGTTTCTAAGGGGACGTTTCATATGTCGACCCTTAGCCTAGGATACCTCACTGGAATCTTCTGATTTTTTCTTGTAGTTTGTGTAATTAGTGTAGCTTTTGTTTACTGCTAGCGCGTAATTATAGAGAGAATTTCCTTGGTAGTTGTGGTTTTTCATTGTTGCACAGTAAAACAGTTGTGGCATGCATGTAGATTTGCACTAAGTATTTCGCAGCTGCGCTTGCAATTAACTAGATATTATTTTCAGTTCTATGTTAATGTGTTCTCTTATTTTTGCTCTTCAAATTGTGCTTTTCTGTGTTATCGTGTGAAATATTGTGACAATAATGGCGTGTGAAAAACGTAACACTAGGCTCCAAAGTAAACTGAGAAATGACAGTGAAGACGAAAGTAGTGTGTTAGCGCCACCATGTAATGAATTAACTAATGTTCAACATAGTAATCTGGTAATTGTGCATAGGGAAATGGAGCGGGCGGCAAACAATGGCGTAGGCAGTGAAACAATTAGGGAACAGGGAAGCATTATCGATCGATCGGTCGGCAACAGCTCGCCTCAGGAATCCGAAATGACAGGACACAATCTTGCAAATACTGTAGATTCAGGTTTTGCGTCCTCACCCTTTTCTCAAATAAGTCAAAACACATTTTCTGCTATTCAAACTGCGAATATTGCCGGTTCAAATGCGTTGCCGAATAGCACTGAGGAACATGTTTCAGACACCTGTGCACTGTTATTACAGTTAATGCAACAAATGGGACAAAGGCTACAAAAGTTAGACACAATGCTTGAACAAAATCAGAAACAAATGGAACAAAATCAGAGACAAACACAGCAACAGTTAGACGCAATGGAACAAAATCTTCACACCACGCTTGAACAAACACGTGAAGATTTAACTACTGAGTTACATAACATTGAATCGAAATGTCAAAAAGTCTGTAATGACGTAAAAACACAAATTTGTGAGCATTTTCAACCTATTTTTTCGCGGCATGAAAATGCATTACAGAATCACGAAGCAGCCATAAAAGAACTGCAAACCATTGTTCATGAAAATCATGAGACCTTGTGGGCTAAAATTGACTCAGTTGCATCTACCGATTCGGTTACACAACTTGCAAAAACTCAGGAAAACTTAAAGGACACAGTAGATTCGATTTCAACACAAATGGATACTCTGAAACTTGGTTCAGAAAAACACACTGAGGAAATGTGTTCACTATCGGAGAAAGTAGCCGAACTTTCGGATCAGGTCACTAACTTATCTACAAAGGTAGATGATGATCTGAATGACACAAGACCCGTAGCATTCACTGACACAGAAGAGTATGAACAAATAAGAAAATTCAAACAAAATCAAAATCAAATCAATACACAGTACAAAAGAGAAATCCGGGAAGTACAAGATCAGTTGACGCAGGTGATACAAGAATTACATATTTCAGAGGACACTCGCGCTCCAACACGGGAAGAGGAACTTAGAAATACGGAAAAGCCACAAAATAATAACACAGGGCATTTCGGTAATTATGAAAGGAATTGGCAAGGTGGACCGAATTTTGAGATGGAACCGCCGACACGACGTAACGATGACCGATATGCTACTCGCCGACACGATGACTTTGACTATAAGCTGTTCATTACTACACGTAAATTCAAAACATTTAAGAATTCTGCCAACGACATTCATCCACAAGCATGGCTCCATCAATTCTCTCACTGTTTTCCTCCCAACTGGTCATTAGAACACAGATTAGAATTTATGTGTGGCTACTTGGAGAATGAACCAGCTGTAAGAATGCGATCGGTCATTCACGATTGTCACAGTGAAGGAGAATTTTACCATGCGTTCCTCTCAGCATATTGGTCACAAGCTACACAAGACCGAGTAAAACATGGCATCATGATGATGAAACACTTTGAACAATCTGAATTTTCCAGTCTTGTCAAATATTTTGAAGACATGTTGCACAAGAATCAGTACCTGTCAAACCCATACAGCCCCTCAGAACTCATCCGCATTTGCTTAATCAAACTGCCTGAACATTTACGGCATATTATTTTGGCAGGACGTTGCAAAGACGACATTGAAGCTTTTCAGGGACTCTTACAAGAATTAGAAATTGACACAGACAGTTGCGGGATGCGAAAACAGGAAAACAATCACTACAGGTCACATCCGTCACAATTCCGTGACGACAGAAACAATAAATGGCCACGACAAACCTATTCTTACAATGTAAATCGTCACCAAAACAGACACCACCCATATGACAACCACTGGCAGAGTAATAGTTACAGGGAAAGATCACCTTTCCGCGGTAATGACTATCACAGAGACAATCAGAGAAACAGACAATATGGGAACCAAAACAATTATTATCAATGAGACAGAATAACTTTAGACGCAACGGTCCAGCGCGCAGTTATGATTCAGGGAGAAATTCTCCAACACGTGACCGACAAGAAAGAAACTATGGAATCTACCGACATGACGACAGACGATGTGATCGTAATGACAGACCTGAACTGCATCAGAACTGGCGGGATTCTCGTCACGGTGAATTTGTAGAAGTTAGGTCTCCAAATCCCAATAACGATGCGCGCCAACAAAGAGACAATAGGCAATGACTCACACCGCTGGCAGCCACAAAACGTACTTATGAAACTGACGACGCAGCTGCCGTAGCTAGTAATTACGTAAGAATGGAAGACATTAGAGACATCTTACTCCAGGAACACGACGTAAAACATAACAACATTGCATATCCTGTGATTCACATTACAGTAAATGACGTAAAATTTACGGCAGTACTTGACTCTGGCAGTCCCATTTCAGTAATTAGTGAAACAGTTTTTAGCAAATGCAACAAATCGAACGATTGCCCCACACTTCCGTTACATAAGATTAAATTACAAGGTGCAATCTTTGGAAAAAGTGTAGATGTACGCCAACAAACCAATTTAGAATTCTTTTGCCAAAGCCACAGCTTCTCTATGAACTTTCTTATTGTTCCATTATTGTCGACAGAAATTATACTGGGAGTAGACTTTTTGAATGAATACAAAGCAGTCTTAAGCTTTCACGATGCTGAAATAAGTTTAGAGAAAGAAGGTAAGTCAATAGCTTTGAAATTTGAAGACTGGCTCTCAAACCATGATGAGGAAATTAATCGGCTTTACGTTCTGTTAGACAATAGTTCGGAATTTTCTACGGAACTAGACACTAACAATCACTCTGCAAGTACTGACAGGGATGACATCGACGGCATATTTGAAATTAATGAGTTAATTCAGAATAAAATTCAAACAATTGAGAATTGTAATGACACTGATAGGCAGGACCTTTTTGAGATTTTACAAGCACATTCCACAGTTTTTACTCACAAAACAGGAACAATCAAGGGATTTCAATACCAATTTCGTGTTCGTGAGCATACTAAATTTTGTGTTAGACCACACGTAACTCCGGCGCATTATAGGGACCGTGTTAGAACAGAAATACAATCTATGCTTAATGAGGGCATTATTGAGCCTGCAGTAAGCTCATACAACAACCCATTACATGTTGTTGAGAAGAAGAATGGATCGATCACGCTTGTTTTAGATACGAGACAAATCAATACTATCATCATTCCTGAAACAGACAGGCCGCAGACGATGGAAGAACTTCTTCAAAATTTTAATGGTGTAAAAGTGTTGTCTTCCATTGATCTCAGATCCAGCTTTTATCAGATCGAACTTCATCCAGAATGTAGAAAATACACAGCTTTACTTTGTTTCGGCGTTTGTTATCAGTTTCGGAAACTTCCTTTTGGTTTGAACATTTCTTCAGCAGCATTCATTCGCGGGTTAAATTCCATATTACCTGAGTTCTTAAAACGTCACATCACCTTATATGTGGACGATATTCTAATAGCAGAAGCTTCATGGGAACAACATAACCGCATCCTCAACAGTTTGTTACGTATTTTTGCAGAATCTGGAATTACAGTTAACTTGGAAAAGTCTGAATTCGATAGGTCAAAGGTGAAGTTTTTGGGACATATTATTTCTTCTGAAGGTATTCAGCCGGATCCTGAAAAGTTAGAAGCAATCAGAGCCATTCCAGTTCCATCCACAAAAAAACAAGTCCGCAGTTTTCTATGTCTCGTAAATTTTTACCGTCGTTTTCTGAATATGCCAATTCTTGTTACACCAAAACTTTGTTCTCTCACTGGAAAAAATACTATTTGGAACTGGGACGAACAAGCACAGTTGGAATTCAATTCTTTGAAAGAATCGCTACTTAACGCGCCAATACTAGCTCATCCAGATCTGTCACAAGATTTCTGCCTTAGCACGGATTCTTCTAAAGTCGGTCTTGGTGCTCATTTATTTCAAGAAGCCACAGAAAATGACACTACTGTTCAGAAAACCATTGCTTTTGCTAGCCGAGTGTTAACAAAATCTGAAAAAAATTATTCCGTTACTGAATTAGAAGCTTTAGCTATCGTTTGGGCATTTAACAAATTCCGTTTCTTTCTTTCTGGCAAGCACGTAAAAGTATACAGTGATCATCGTGCATTACAATTTCTTATGTCTTCAAAATTAAATCATGACAGGTTAAAACGTTGGGCATTGTTTCTGCAAGAATTCCGCTTCACAATAGTCTACATTCCCGGCAAGGAGAACATTGTTGCGGACGCGCTGTCACGCGCACCGGCTGGGCTTGAGAAAAGTAGCACAGAAGGCAACCCGAGAAAAATTTCAGTATTCTTTACATTCAGAAAGTCGCCTTTGAAAACTTCATCACCACATCTTTAAAGGACATTGCTCATGAACAAGATAAAGATCCGATTTGGAAAGACATCAAGAGCAAATGGCATGAAAAGACACACACACAGATTTGGCATTATTATCTGGTTAGAAACTACATACTGTTCAAACGCTGCACTGTTGATGACAAGCTATGGATACTTTGAATTCCAGACGATTTTGTTAATAAGCTCATTTGGTACATTCATTTCAGCTATGCACATTTTGGCCCACGAAAATGTTATCATATTCTTCGAACGACTTGTTATTTTAACAATATGGAAAAGAGAATTCGAAGAGTCTTGTCTATTTGTAAACTTTGTGAAAAGGCGAAACCATCTACTATCTCACATCGTGCTCCGTTGTTTCCTATTATTCCTTCTAAATTAAAAGAATTTGCTGCTGTTGATCTCTTGGGACCCCTTGTCAGAACATCGAATGGATTTTCGTACGTTCTAGTCGCTGTTGAACTTACTTCAAAATTTGTTTCTTTCACTCCGTTACGTAAAGCCACTGGACGGTCTGTATCCAACGCCTTTGTTAAAAATTTCTTACGTGAAGTTGGACACGTTAGTAAAGTCATTTCAGATAACGGACCGCAATTCAGATCTGCTGTTTGGTCACGCATGCTTCGGAATCATAAAATCAAACCTGTTTTTATTTCATTATATTCACCACATTGTAACCCGTCTGAACGGATTATGAAAGAAATCAATAAGCTTTGCAGACTTTATTGTCACAGAAAGCATCAGCATTGGGACAGATATTTACACTTATTTCAAAACGTGCTGAATGAAATGCCTCATGACTCCACTGCTTTACCACCTACTCTTGTACTGAAGAATGAAGAACCACCGAACATAATCAGAGAGCTTGTACCTTTCCCGAAAACACGTAAACTTCGACACAAAGACATAATTGATTTGGCTCTTAAAAACATAAAATCTGCAGCAGACAAAAGGAGAAAACTACACGGTAAAGCAAATGCAAAGAAATTATATATTGGTCAGAAAGTTCTCATTAAAGCTCATTCATTGTCACATAAGAAGAAACACTTGAGTCACAAATTCTTTCTAGTTTACAATGGACCTTACAGAATCCGACGTATACCACATGATAATTGCGTTGAAGTTGAAACTCTGCGTACTAGGAAGAGTAAAGGTTTACACCACATTTCACATGTAAAACCGTTTATTGAAAGATAATCTGCTTTTTAACTTTGTCTTTGCCATAAAACGTTTCACTTCACGTTACTAGTATGCTTTAGAAACTGTTACCATGCAACAATGTTTGAAGTTAAATATCCAGTCAAGAACCAAGAGAACTTATTTAAACAGAAATTACGAATGCATTGTTATTGCGAACAGACGACACAGTGTAATTGTGTGTGTACATTCTTGCTTGTTAGTTGCACGATTAGAACATTTACCAGTACTGCTAATGAGATTTTAATGCAACATTTTGGTTTACTTGAAAATACATTCTGAATTAAAGTACTTTCTGAGAGATACCAGATGACACAGTGGTTAGTTTATGTGACAGCTACACGATTATATCACGACGTTACTAATGAGTGACAATTTACAATGTTGCTTTTGCGGTGTATCTGTTTTATATCGGCACAGTTTTTTCTGAATCCTTCTGGAAAGCAAAACATGTTTTAGTAGTAACTTTTGTGGTATAGCTACAATGAGACAGCCTTTTCTGTAGCACAACAATACGTTACAGCACAGTAATTTCTTCATCACAACAATAAGCGTAATAACTAAGAAATCTATACGCAAAGCATTTCACTTTTGTTTATCATGAGGTAAGTACATTGGCTTCTGCTGAACTTAGCTTTCGGAGGACGATAACTACGACACTCCCACAGAGATTATCTTACAGCAAGACGCACATTTAGCGCTACAGGACATGTATTTGAGTGATTAATTTTGTACTTAAAACATTTATTTTTAAAGATTTTTGAATTACAAAGAAAGTTTTCCGTGATACATTTCATTCCATTGCTGTAATCTGTAACACCTGAGGGTATAATTACATTAATCCTCAGGGGGGTACATGCTTACTTTGTGTACCATGTGTTTGGCAAGCACAAGGAACCCTAGCTAATATGGTATTTGCTTATACAACTTTACACATCGTTACCATATTTCTCTAAAACATAAATTACACAGCTATCTGATCATTTAACTGAGAGATAAACATGTCTTTTACTACGTCAGTGCCACATGTTTACGTAATTACACCGTTGGATAACTTCACACTTACGAAATTGTATTTTGTCTGTACTGTGTGAACTCTTCATATTTTTTCGGAACCATTGTGATACTATGAGAGCTTTGAATGATGTATTTGTTATGGGATCACGATTTTTAAAGTACGTTTGAGGCAGATGACACTATTGAAATGAGCAGAGAATATTTTTTATGGTTTGAAATTATTGCAGAAAGCTACGACCTTTTTGTGATTTGACTGAGGTGTTATGATGTTATTTTTACGACGATGATGTGTATTATGCTGTTGAGGTATGTTTATGATTAATAGGCTGATGCTATATGAGTTATTTGATTAAGCCACGTAGGTGTTATGATGAAATATTGAAGAAGTGTCGACGAATAAGGTAAGGAATAATGAGTAGTGTTTAGGGACTCTGGTTTGTGAAAAAGGATGTTGGAAACCAAGAATCGTACTTTAAGAGTTATGAAATGTGTGTAAATGCGTGAATGTATCACAATGCTGGCGAAAATTTTTTGGACACTGTTATATTTATAGGATTTTGTTTCTACAGATTTGTAACGCAAATTCTTGACCTGTGAAATATTTTTATATGAGACTGTCACTGTAGCGGAAACTGCTGTCGTAAATATTTCCGTAAGAAAGTTAAGTGACCACCTGCACGTGTGTCGTGGGCACACAGCTGTGTCAGACACCTGGAGAACAAGCCTTTTCAGACGCTCAGGTAGAAAAGAAAAAAAAAAGAGGCCATTATCCTCGCCATTGACATTCCTTTAGAGAAAACATTGCAAATGCGACACCCTCATTACTTGGAAAGATACTTACATCTGGCCGGCCGGAGTGGCCGAGCGGTTAAAGGCGCTACAGTCTGGAACCGCACGACCGCTACGGTCGCAGGTTCGAATCCTGCCTCGAGCATGGATGTGTGTGATGTCCTTAGGTTAGTTAGGTTTAAGTAGTTCTAAGTTCTAGGGGACTTATGACCACAGCAGTTGAGTCCCATAGTGCTCAGAGCCATTTGAACCATTTGAACTTACATCTGCACACCTGATTATGACAAGCGTCTTTCTACGAGAGTTGAGAGAATTTCTGCTAACTTCTGAAATGTCACATGACTACTGAATGATATTTTTATGCTTTGCTTTTCGTAGTTGCTTATTTCATTTGATATCTGGTTTCCAGCTGTGTTGCAGCATTAGTTTTATAAAATAAACTTAGATGCATTTGCTAATGTGAACACTTTCTGTCAACAGATCTATTAAATAATTATTTTATGATCCACATTCTTCGAAAAAGGAGCTTTTGGAATGGAAAGAACAATAACAAGGGCCTAATAACAGTAACTGCATATATAATTTTCTTTTCGAGTACTTGGTAATTTTTTGTAGAATTAGTTTTTGTGGTGCACCACTTTAATTACATAGACATTAAGATGTGAATATACATTTCCCTTATCTGCATTGTTGTTTTTACTGTAATATTTTTTCTGCTTGAGCTATGTCATGTTTAGGTATAAGTTGCTGCTGTTTGCCAGGCATAGTGTTATTGAATTTGACTTTGTATTATTCTGTTAAGCCAGTTTTACTAATGATTTATTTTTATTGTTTGCTGCACATTGCCTTATATTAGTTGTAATATTAGAATTGCTTTGCTAATTTCTTAATGCTGCTTGCTTCGCAAATCTGCGTTTTTTTTTTCATTGCTGTTTATATTACTTGTTTTATGTGATGCTGCATTGCCTCGTCCCTTGGTATATATATCTGAGCTCAGTAGATTTAAGTAAGCTTAAGAGGGGTAGACTATATAAGAAACTAACTTTGATGACTTGGAAAAAATGTATTGAGAAGCTACTGTATATGAAAATGGTTTGGGCAAAAAAAAAAAAAAGATACTGTACAGTGGAGAAAAACTATTTTTGACAGAGGATGTGAACAGAATACAGAAGGCAGGCTTAGATAGGACTTTTGGGAATAATGATGAATGAAGGGAGATCTCCAAGAAGCAAAGAAAGTTTTGTTTGCAAAATACTGCAATGAAACAAACCCTGTCCTTTCCTTTTGTGTTATCCCACTATGTGTGTAATTATGTTCTTCCTGTCTTTATATGTTTATCTGATAAGACTTATGTTGTAGAATTTTTCTAATATTAAGCTACATTCACTATGATGAGGAATACTGTTATCCTCAAATATAATTGGCATTAATAATATGTTATTTACTTTGTAAAGATGTTAGACATTATTTATTCTGTTTTGTTTTAATGCTCATGTGTGAAGTTGATGTTTCGCAAGTTATTCTGATCTTTTATGTATGTACTCATGTCATAATTCCTGTAACACTGATGTATATGTTATTTCGATTCTTTTGTAAAGCCTGTAATACAAATGTTATCTGTATTGTTATGTTCTTTAATGATGTATTTTGTACCTTTGTTATTGTATTTTTATGTTATAAAATTGTAATTTACTCTAGTTCATCATATTAGTAACTTGTAAGTTACATTTCACTGCACACGTTTCCATTGGTCATAGTATATGGACAATATGTGAGAAGTAGGGACTGTTAGTGTTTGCACGTGTGTTGATAATTCAGCAAGGGACTGGATAACAGCATTGCTGGTTCTAAGGACAATTCCAAAAAATTTGTGAGTGCACAAGTGGTGGTTTATGGACTTGCTATATTATCTGCAAGACTCTTCGATGGTGATTGTGCACCTGCACAGTCGCAACAGATGGCTGTTGGCCGTCTCTACAAGGACTACAGTGGGTTTGCATCTTTGATGACCCACCAATATCATCATCTCTACAAGGACTACAGTGGGTCTGCATCTCTGATGGCCCACCAATACCGTAATCTCTACCAGGACTACAGTGGGTCTACTCTGTGATGACCTACCTACCAATCTTCTTCAAAACGTCGAATGACTCTGCTGTGGGTTTGCTCTGTTGTGGCCCAATACCTGTCAGCATGTCAAGAGTCAGCACTGTCTTTCTGTTGGAAGGACAACACTACTTCTTCCAGACTGCATGGACATCCACTACTTCCGCGTGCATTGTCTTTTACTGCTCAGACTTTGATAAAAGAAACGGCAGTTTTACTGTGATGAATGATCAGGACTGTCTTTATGGACTGTGAGGAAATTTTAGCTTTTGACCACCATTGTATTAATAAGTGTGTGCATTTGATATCTTTGTTATTGTAATTATAAAAAAAAATTTCAAATCATTATTGGCCACTGCCCAAAAATATTTTGTAAAATTTTTTGTGGGGAGCATGGGGGCTATGTAAGTAGGCTGTTTATGTTTTCTTTATGTAAGTAGGCTGTTTATGTTTTCTTTATGTAAGTAGGCTGTTTATGTTTTATTATCGGCAACGTTACGTAGCGCTCGGTATGAAAATCACTGGCTGTGCTGTGTGCAGTCTGTGGTTAGTTTGCATTGTTGTCTGCCATTGTAGTGTTGAGCAGCGGCAGCTGGATGTGAACAGCGCGTAGCGTTGCGCAGTTGGAGGTGAGCCGCCAGCAGTGGTGGATGTGGGGAGAGAGATGCCGGAGTTTTGTAGTTTGTCATGAACTGCTATATATGTATTATGACTATTAGGGTAGATACATTGTTTGTTCTCTATTAATATCTTTCATTTGCTAACTATCCCTATCAGTAGTTAGTGCCTTCTGTAGTTTGAATCTTTTATTTAGCTGGCAATAGTGGCGCTCGCTGTATTGCAGTAGTTCGAGTAACGAAGATTTTTGTGAGGTAAGTGATTTGTGAAAGGTATAGGTTAAAGTTACTCAGGGCCATTCTTTTGCAGGGATCTTTGATAGTCAGATTGCGTTGCGCTACAAACATTGTGTGTCAGTTTAAGCACAGTCGTGTATAAATTGTTTCTAAGGGGACGTTTCAACCCCCATGAAGTAATCAACGAATCTCCGTTTCGTTTGTAGTTCAAGTGTGGCTGTGGGTAATGTGGAGTTCCGGTTCAATTTTTCGGCTGTTGCAATGGGATCAACTGCAGCTTTTACTTTGCCTATACCAAGACCACGCAGGTTTTTCCACAGTACAGCTGGTCTATTTCTGTTTTCGGTTAATGTATGGGAATACCTCAGTTTTGCATTTCTCGCAACTTGAGTGACTCTGTTACGCTTCTGCTTGTATACAATACGATTTTCAGGCGTGGGGTATAGTTTGCGTGACTGATATGCAGCGTCTCTATTTTAGTTTTTTATTTACGCAAGATACTGGTTTCCTTCTTACTTCTCCGTTCTTTTGGGGAGCATATTTGTCATATAGTTGAGTAAGTAATGTGCCAGTTAGAGATAAATTCAGTAACTTGGGCTCTCTGTTATTTTAGGAATTTTTAATGTACATAATTTCCATGACTGTAAACAATGTTAGCCTGAACCTGCATTACAATCACTAAAATACTGCCATGTATCATATTTTTCTGTTTAAGTTAGTGGTTGCGTGTATTTCTGGAGAAATGCGTTGAAAAAGTGTTGGTGATTTGTTGATGTTTATTGTGAAATTGGCTCCAGACTACATACTGAGCAATTGTAAAACTTCAAAATGGTTCAAATGGTTCTGAGCCCTATGGGACTTAACTTCTGAGGTCATCCGTCCCCTAGACCTTAGAACTACTTAAACGTAACTAACCTATGGACATCACACACATCCATGCCCGAGGCAGGATTGGAACCTGCTACCGTAGCGGTCGCGCGGTTCCAGACAGTAGCGCCTAGAACCTCTCGGCCACTCCGTCAGGCAATTGTAAAAGTCGTTGAACTTGTTTTGACTATTCGTGTGTCCAATGGCTTACCTGTAGACACTTTTCAGCCATAAAAGAGAGGGGAAAAACTATATATGTAGGTCATACTCTAAATAACATCTTAACTGGTCACTATTGTTAATGAAAAGAATCTCCTGCAGCAAGTGAGGTCTGAGTTTTATGACCGGGTTATCAACGAATTCGCCAAAAACGTAATTCTATATCTACTGTATACAAGCAGAAACGAAACATAGTCAGTCAAGCAGTGAGAAACGCTAAGCTCAGGCATGCCCGTACATTAGCTGACAATAGATGTAGACCAGCTATCCTGTGGAAAAATCTCCGTAGTCTAGGTTTAGGCAAAATAAAAGTTGCAGAAAATCCCAAGGTCCCAGCTGAAGAACTAAACCGATTCTTCACATTACCTACAACCACAATTGAACAGAAAAAAAAAAAAACACAGAACCATTGATTACTTCATGGGGATGAACGACTGTAGCAAAGAACAATTCTATCTACAGCAAGTCACTTGCAATACTGTCAAGAAAGCCATAATGCGGATTAGATCAGCATCTACTGGACATGATTGCATCACTATTCAGATGGTAAAACTTATTATTGATCAACTACTGCCCTCTATAACAGACATTTTCAACGATTCATTAATCACAAGTGTTTTCCCTGAGGCCTGGAAACTGGGACAAATTAAGCCACTGCCTAAAAAGGACATCGCCACAGCACCCTCTGACTACCGCCCCATCTGCCTTCTTCCTGCACTATCAAAGGCCTTAGAATATATAGTCCATGACCAGCTCACCAACTACGTAACTACTAACAACCTACTAGACAAATACCAATCAGGTTTCCGTAAATATCGAAGCACAACATCCGCACTGATAAAGGTGACAGATGACCTGAAACTTGCCATGGACAGACAAGAAGCGACTATCATTTGCTTCTTAGATTTCAGCAAAGCTTTTGATACTGTTGACTTCGACATCTTACTAGCAAAACTTAGCGGTCTAAATTTCTCACCAAGTGCAGTGGTTTTGCTCATACATGACGTCTCGTCAGCACCGCGTCCTGTCCGGGAATATAAAATCACAATGGCGGCAGGTAGTGTCAGGCGTTCCCCAAGGCTCAGTATTAGGTCCTATACTCTTCTCTCCGTATGTCAATGATGTGTCATCGGTTCTGACCTATTGCCAATATCATATGAATGCTGATGACCTTCAATTGTATCTAAGTGCGAAACCAAGCAATCTTAAGAATGCTATTGAAAATTTCAATACTGAACTCGATGCACTATCAACATGGACACAGGACATAGGACTAAAACTAAACCCATCTAAAACCCAATCGGTACTTGTTGGTCACTCTAAGCTCATTAGCCCAAAACATCGGGAATCCGTACCATCTCTTATCCTAAATGGAACAAATATTAACTTCTCTCCCTCAGCAAAGACTTTGGGAGTAATAATAGATGAAAATCTAAATTGGACAGAGCACGTAACTGCAGTGTGCAAAAAAGCATCAGCATCCCTTCATGTCCTACAAAAATATAAAAAACTCTTCCCTTTCGATCTGAAAAAGAAATTAGTACAAACGCTTATACTCCCAATCATTGACTACAGCGATATTATCCTACCAGACCTCTCCCAGGAAAATTCACGTCGTCTGGAACTGGTCATGAATGCCTGTTTCCGATATATCTGTGACGTTTGACTTTTTGATCACATTTCACCAGCATATGCAAAATTGTCCTGGCTGCGTGCAGACAACGCAGAGATTTCCATACACTCTGTCTCATCTACTGCCTTATAAATGTACACTGTCCCTCATATTTCTCCTCGTCCTTAACGCTTATGTCGGAACAACATGACAGAAACACACGTTCCCATCATAATAAAAGCCTCTCCGTTCCACTGCATCGCTCAGTCACTTTCTCCAAGTCCTTTACAGTAGCGGGAACCCGACTCCGGAATAACCTCCCTCCTTATGTTAGAAAACTTAAAAACATGTCCGGCTTCAAAAAACAGTTAATGACGTATCTACTTAAGCAACAGTAATGCCTTCCTCTGTACATGAATGCACTTCACCTCATTACTTCCCTCTTTTCCCCTCCTTAAACCTCCCTTCCCCAAAACTCGCTATACTAGTAAACATCTACTTTAGACACCAAGATATTAATGTACATCTGCACAAATCTTCGTTACTATTGCCAATTTTTCTCATGTTTATCATTATTATTTGATTTTCTTTTTTACTGTTATTATTATTATTGCTTTTATCATAATTTGTATGTATAGCACCTGTTGTAAAAGTACTGCCAGCATTTACTTTATTAGGTGTTAGTCATTACTCTTTATTCAAATTGTCACTAGAGTCATCTAATTTTATTTAAACTATTGTCATGATGTAACTCTGATGTGTGAAATGTTGCTTTTGTGGAACACTGGTCCGATGTAAGAGAGGCCCTGATGGCCCTAATCTGATCAGATTAAATAAATAAATAAATAAAATAAATAAATAAAAGTGAGATTTTATTGTGCTATGAGTGGTTGCGTTAACGAAACGTGGAGCACGCGCCTCTGTGGCAAGCCGCGGCCATTGTTTCGGCGCGTGGGGTCAGCCGCCGGCCTTGGCCTTGGCGCGGTCACGGCCGCTTTCGCCCTCCGCTGCTCGGCACTCTCTCCGCGCGCGCAACAACTTGCGGTTTCCGCGGCCTGGACTGCGGCCAGAAGTGAGAGTGCAAGGGGCCACACGAGCAGACGCCCTCTGGCACACCGGCCGGTGGGCGTGGCGCGCATCCGCGTCGCCTGTTGCTCTTACATAAACTGACAAGGTGCACCTTATTGCGAAACATTTTCTACTTCTGTAACCGAGGAGCACTGTAGCTCTGTTGCACAATCATCTGTTGACTTTTGCTTCATTTTCACTAACGCCAGGAAGCAGTGGATCTAGACTGCTGCAGTTATGAAGATGTGGGGAGGATTGTAAAGCAGAGATTAGCGTGCAGAACCGTATGAAATCAAGCTCCTTAATAAAGACAGCAACAACAAAGTTCTGTAATGATACCCGCATTATCGTACTTTTCCCAGTGTAGTAGAAATGGGTGGACTGAATCTCCCAAAACGAATCGTCGGCTATGGCGCACGACGTATGATGTGGCACATTACGCCATATGTGAGGAAACAGAGATAGTTCAGGACATTGACTGGTTGACATGGAATGTAGCCCAGGTTCTAGGTTAGGCTGGAAGAGGGCAGTTTGGATGAGTGTCGGAGAAGCCAACCAATGTGAATACGAAATCTTAGTTGTGATAGTGTACTTATCTGTGCCACAGCATGAGTTATAGTTTATGTTGAAGGGCTATGATTTGGTTGTGAGCTGGCGAAGCCAACGAATATGATCTCAAGAGAGTAACTGCATTCCTTGTTATGGTGGGTAATTTATCCACATTAAATTTTGATGAAAGTTTTATGTTCGTCATTGGATGCCACTGGACAAAGCAGACGGGTGATATTGGCAGGTTCAGTACGTACGACTACAAGATTCCACCTGCACAACAGACTTCACTTACGCAAGCCAGAGCAGTGGAACTGGACCTGGATTTTCGAATCATGATGGTAAAGGTTATTATTGTCACTGACCTACAACCAGTAAGCAGATTTGATGAGATGCAGCATGTCATATTGTGCTGGATTCGACCGCTAAACGCCGGATGCTGTGGCCGAGCGGTTCTCGGCGCTTCAGTCCGGAACCGCGCTGTTGCTGCGGTCGCAGGTTCGAATCCTGTTTCGGGCATGGATGTGTGTGATGTCCTTAGGTTAGTTAGGTTTAAGTAGTTCTAAGTCTAGGGGACTGATGACCTCAGATATTAAGTCCCATAGTGCTTAGAGCCATTTGAACCAACCACTAAGCGCTTCGCAGCGGAGCGAGGACGGAAGACAATGTTCATTATGATCTTCCCGTCGGACGATGACATTGAGCTAGGGGAGCTGGGTTACCTCGTGCCGCAATGACTCAGGGTCTACATGTGCTCAGAAGTGGCGCCTTGTCACTACAGGACCCGGACAAGGGAGTATCAAATAACAATAATACCCGGTTCAGACTAGCAGTATCTGTCTTTAGCTTCCACATACGTCGAGAATACCTGCACGTCAGATGTCGGCCTAGAGTAGGTCACCCGGCTTCGTCTGCAACTAGCTGCTGCCTCCTTAGCCACTGGTCTATGGGGAGCACCTAAACCCGATGATGTTGGGTGAACTGGCGCCATCCAGCTGAGGCCTCCTTCAGGCTGCCACTGGCCAACTCCAGAACGTCTGCAGCGGGTCCTTGTTAGCAGTATGCCCTTGGGTGTGTCCCGGTCCTGACTAGCTGGGGGCTGACCGTCGCACAAGCGCTCTGCTGCGTGTGGGACGCCACGCAAACGCCGAGCCGCTAATGCAGTAGCTCTACCGCCTGTGTGTTTCGCTGGCAAGGAGAAAGTGTCAGACGGGACCAAACCAGTTCGGCTCATATTTGACAGGTCGGTTGTGTATAGCGAAACATGAAAGGCTCTCTCCCCGTTTTGAGAAAACCACCCTAATGTACATGACATGTAATCAACTCGAAATTGACGGGATCAATAGACAATTGAAAACAGACTATTTTACATCTGCATATGAATTGTCTGCAAATGGATCTTTCCCTAGAAAGCGAGGAAAGACTTTGTGACTACTGTCTGTTATGTACTCAGAAAGTAAACGCACTTAAACGAAAGCGCCGCTGGCGTAGACACCAAGTTATATGCCTGGGGAGCAGGGAACCTGGTTCAATTCTCAAACGTATTATGCAGTTTTTTGTTTGTATTTTTTCCAAATCTAGATTGGTACCGAGCGAGGTAGCGTAGTGATTAACACAATGGAGTCGCATACGGAAGGACGAAGGTTTAATCCCACGTCCGGCCATCCAAATTATGATTTCGTGATTTTCCTAAATCGATTAAGTCAAATGCTAGGATGGTTCCTTTGAAAGAGCACGCCGATTTCTTTCTCCGTCCTTCCCTATTCCGAGCCTGTACTCCGCCTCTAATGACCTCTTGATCCACGGCCTTAGAACACTAATCCCCTCCTCCTCCCTCCTCCCCCCCCCCCAACGTCCTCGAAATTCGTAGGAATAGGAGGGTTAATAAGACAATCAATAAGAATTAATATGGTAGGCAAATACATTTCTCAAACTACTTCATTAGTAAGGAAATAAGATTCCAAGCCTCGCTGTATGGCAACAATTCCGGGTAATATTGGCGCGATATCGTCACGAGGGACCGCTGGCTGCCGACGGCGCAGTGCTTGCTTACAGCGAGACGCGCTACGGAAGTTTATCTGAAGGTTTCAGAACTGCAGAGTGCTTCTGGAAACCCAGCGGGAATTGCACAACCGCGCAGATGCAAATGGTTCAAATGGCTCTGAGCACTATGGGACTTAACTTCTAAGGTCATCAGTCCCCTTGAACTTAGAACTACTTAAACCTAACTAACCTAAGGACATCACACACATCCGTGCCCGAGGCAGGATTCGAACCTGCGACCGTAGCGGTCACGCGGTTCCAGACTGTAGCGCCTTTAACCGCTTGGCCACGCAGATGGCCGCGCAGAGGCATCAACGATTCATAACATAATACTCGCGATTAACTTCCAGAGCCCACTTTTTAGTCGCCGTTACTGTATGTGCGGCACGCATTAAAACTAATACCCGATAAAAATATGTTTAAATACAAAGGAAGTCTGTTTTCTGTCAAATCTTCGCAAGAAAGAACGTGTCTGCACGAAGGCTGCATTCATTAGATGTTCTTGGTGCCTCGAGTACATTTGCCTCGAATTTTTATGTGACAAGTACCATACATGTAGTTATTCAAAGGAAAGTGAGGACATGTAACAGAATGAGTGAAAGAGCCGTTGTAAGGCGAGCAGGATTAAAATTTCAGTTCTTTATTCCTACACTACTGGCCATCAAAATTGCTACACCACGAACATGACGTGCTACAGACGAGAAATTTAACCGACAGGAAGAAGATGCTGTCATATGCAAATGATTAGCTTTTCAGAGCATTCACACAAGGTTGGCGCCGGTGGCGAGACCTACAACGTGCTGACATGAGGAAAGTTTCCAATCGATTTCTCATACACAAACAGCAGGTGACCGGCGTTGTCTGGTGAAACGGTGTCGTGATGCCTCGTGTAAGGAGGAAAAATGCGTACCATCACGTTTCCGACTTTGATAAAGGTCGGATCGTAGCCTATCGCGATTGCGGTTTTCGTATAGCGACATTGCTGCTCGCGTTGGTAGAGATCCAATGACTGTTAGCAGAATGCCGGCCGGTGTGGCCGAGCGGTTCTAGGCGCTAGAGTGTGGAACCGCGCGACCGCTACGGCCGCATGGTCGAATCCTGCCTTGAGCATGGATGTGTATGATGTCCTTAGATTAGTTAGGTTTAAGTAGTTCTAAGTTCTAGGGGACTGATGGCCTCAGAAGTTAAGTCCCATAGTGCTCAGAGCCATTTGAACCATTTGTTAGCAGAATATGGAATCGGTGGATTCAGGAGGGTAATATGGAACGCCGTGCTGGATCCCAACGGCCTCGTATCATAGCAGTCGAGATGACAGGCATCTTATCCGCATGGCTGTAACGGATCGTGCAGCCACGTCTCGATCCCTGACTCAACAGATGGGGACGTTTGTAAGATAACAACCATCTGCACGAACAGTTCGACGACGTTTGCAGCAGCATGGACTATAAGCTCGGCCACTATGGCTGCGGTTACCATTGACGCCGCATCACAGACAGGAGCGCCTGCGATGGTGTACTCAACGACGAACCTGGGTGCACGAATGGCGAAACGTCATTTTTTCGGATGAATCCAGGTTCTGTTTACAGCATCATGATAGTCGCATCCGAGTTTGGCGACATCGCGGTGAACGCACATTGGAAGCTTGTATTCGTCATCGCCATATTGGCGTATCACCCGGCGTGATGGTATGGGGTGCCATTGGTTACACGTCTCGGTCACCTCTTGTTCGCATTGACGGCACTTTGAACAGTGGACGTTACATTTCAGATGTGTTACTACCCGTGCCTCTACCCTTCATTCGATCCCTGCGAAACCCCACATTTCAGCAGGATAATGCACGACCGCATGTTGCAGGTCCTGTACGGGCCTTTCTGGATGCAGAAAATGTTCGACTGCTGCCCCGGCCAGCACATTCTCCAGATCTCTCACCAACTGAAAACGTCTGGTCAATGGTGGCCGAGCAACTGGCTCGTCACAATACGCCAGTCACTACTCTTGATGAACTGTGGTATCGTGTTGAAGCTGCATGGGTAGCTGTACCTGTACACGCCATCCAGGCTCTGTTTGACTCAATGCCCAGGCGTATCAAGGCCGTTATTACGGCCAGAGGTGGTTGTTCTGGGTACTGATTTCTCAGGATCTATGCTCCCAAATTGTGTGAAAATGTAATCACATGTCAGTTCTAGTGTAATATATTTGTCCAGTGAATACCCGTTTATCATCTGCATTTCTTCTTGGTGTAGCAATTTTAATGGCCGGTAGTGTATAAGTCATTTGAGAAATTTATTTATCCACATTCTTGCTATTCCTTCTGACTATCTTATTAACCCTCCTATTCCTATCAACTTCGATTCCGAAAAGATACAAACGAAAAATAACTGCAGAATGCATTTGGGGACCCAATACAGGTTCTCTCGTCCCCAACCAGATGCCTTGGTCGCTACATCAACGGCGCTTTCGTTGAACAGTGTTTACCTTACTGATTCTTAAGCGTCAGTCATAACGGTTTCTTGTCTCGATTTCTACGAAAACACGCATTTTCGGACCATACATTTGAAGGCCCAAATTCTAAAATTTCTATTATCTATCGATCCCGTCAATTTTGAGTCTATTACGCGTCATGTACATGAATGTGGTTTTCTCAAAAAAAAAGTCTAGGCTTTCATTTTGGGTTGTACACACCCGAGATGCCAAATATGAGCCGAGTCGGTTGGCCGTGTGTGAGGACTTTCCCTTGTGAAGCGAACTCGGGCGGCCTTGGGCAAAGCACACCATCGATATGCCGTTTTCAGTGGCTGCATCAGTTCTGGCTGAATAAAATATGTTGTTGACACTGCTGCATATATGATTCCACAACAGCAGAGATACTGGTTCTACGAACCTACAGCTCGGCTCACCGTCCTCAGACACCATCCTGAAAGTAACGTGTCAATACCTGTCACACCATCGTGACATCACAATAAATAGAATCAGACAGTCACAACATTGAAGCTGTAACCTGTCAGAGAATTATGAACGCCAAACAACTCGAAATCTCTCTTGTAAATGGGAATAGTTTTTGTCTTGAAACTTCCTGGCAGATTAAAACTGTGTGCCAGGAAGTCATATCAGCGCACACTCGCTGCAGAGTGAAAATCTCATTCTGCAGTTTCTGTCTTATACGTTGCGACGTTTTGTGCGGAGCAAAGAGAAATTGTATAGTCCATCCTGACTGCATTATGTCAGTCCACATGGTTAGCACTACAGGACTGCTAAAATAAACGGCATCTCTTAAATAAGGTTCACTTATAGATGATCTAATCTTTGTCTGCTGCTACCATTTCTTTTTCTTCTAGTTATCCCTCCAGTTAACTAGTCATGGATGTCGTAACAGACATCCGTTAAACCTGTCTCTTCTTCTTCTTCTTCTTCTTCTTCCATAGTCTCTTCCCACAAAAGATCTTTTTACTAATTCTTCATTTCGTACATTACCTGTCCATTTTTAACATTCTACGCCAAACAACTCGAAATCTCTCTTGTAAATGGGAATAGTTTTTGTCTTGAAACTTCCTGGCAGATTAAAACTGTGTGCCAGGATATACGCTTTACCCATTTTGTTTCTTAGGCTGAGGGGTGGAATAACACGTGCACAATCTTTTGAAGATTGTGGTTAAAATGCAGAGACGGAAGAAACATCTACAGCTTCAACAAAGTCAGACAGGGGTGGTCAAAGTGGATGGTCAAGAGAGCCAAGTCCTTCTTAAGAAGGGTTGTCCAACGTGTGCATCAAAGAAACAGTGAAGTACGTGAAAGAACATTCCGGAAGATTAATACCACCATATTTCAAACGCTTCCAATTTCTTCTTCCTCACATTTCCGATGGTCTACGGTTCACCTCGATACAATACTGTGCCTTAGATCTGTACTTTCAGCAATTTCCCTCTCTTGTTTATACCATTATCTGATTCCGATAAAGCTGTTTCATTAATTAAAACTTTCTTCATCTCTACAAAGCTGCTACTGATATCTTCCCTCTTTCGTTTGTTCTGTGCAATCTTGCTCCCTAGAGAGAATAATTCTTTCACTGCTTCTAATACAATCTCGTTTGGAATGCATTTTTATTAATCTTCCGGAATGTTCTTTCACGTACTTCACTGTTTCTTTGATGCACACGTTGGACAACCCTTCTTAAGAAGGACTTGGCTCTCTTGACCATCCACTTTGACCACCCCTGTCTGACTTTGTTGAAGCTGTAGATGTTTCTTCCGTCTCTGCATTTTAACCACAATCTTCAAAAGATTGTGCACGTGTTATTCCACCCCTCAGCCTAAGAAACAAAATGGGTAAAGCGTATATCCTTCGCTATTTTACATGATAGTAAAGCACTCTAAAAGAGTCAACCATGTAAAAAATTGACGAACAATATGCTCACACACACAGTCACAACTTGTACATTGTATGATAAAGAAAAGAAAAGCGCTTGTGTTATAATATGGAAAGACGTGTGATACGCTAACGGAGGACACTAGTAACATCTATTAATTCGCATATCTGCATGTGCACCCACACTCTGAAAACCAGAGTGAAGTGCATGGCAGAGGATACTTCCCATTGTATTCGTTATTTCGTCTTCTTCTCGTTCCATTCACAGACGGAGCGCGGAAAGGATGACTTCTTAAACACGTCTGTGTCTGATGCAATTAGTCTAATATTGTCTTCTCGTGGCTGCGGGAACAACACATAAGAAGACGTAGTGCGTTCGTATGTTCATCACTTAAAGTTGGTTTCTGAAACTTACTAATTAACCTGTTGAGGAATATTTTGTGTCTGTTTTCTTAGTGTCAGCCAGTTCTTCCTGCATCTCCTGTGATGTTCTCCTATGACTAAAACAAACCTGTGACCATTCGTGCTGCTCTTTTCTGTATACGTCCAATACCCCTGTTAGCCCTATTTGGCATGGATCTCACATACTTGAGCAAAATTCTAAGATGGATCGCACGCGTCTTTTGCAGGCAATCTATTCTGTAAGCTCATTGCATTCCACTAGTATTCCATCAATGAACCGTAGTCTGTCACCTGCTTCAACTACGACTCATGCAATGTGATCGTTCCATTTCATATACCTAGAAATTGTTAGACCTACGTGTCTGCATGAGTTGACCAACTAACACTCATTGATACTATAGTCATTTATGAAGTCTAAAATTTCGCCCGCCGCTGTGGCCGAGTGGTTCTAGGCACTTCAGTCCGGAACCGCGCTGCCGCTACGGTTCGAATCCTGTCTCGGGCATGGATGTGTGTGATGTCCTTAGGTTAGTTAGGTTTAAGTAATTCTATGACTAGGGGACTGGTGACCTCAGATGTTAAGGGCCTATAGTGCTTAGAGCCATTTGAACCATTTTTTGAAGAGTAAAAATTTACATATCTGAACATTTGAAGGAACTTGCCAGGCTTTTCGCCACTCTGGAATCTTATCAACATGTGAAAATATTTGTATAGCTTTTTTGGACAGTAATTAATTAAGATAACCGCATCATCCATAAAAAGTCTGAGGTTGCCATTGACATCGTCATCATGGTCATTAACATATAACGTGAATAGCAAGTGTGGGCCAGACTTTCCTGGGCCACGGCCGAAGATACTTCTCCACCTGTCGAAGACCTTCTATTCCAGATAACATGCTGCATTCCACTCCCTATACGATCGATCTGCCGATAACAAGCGTATGTGTATAGTACTCAGCCAAATCCGCTTCGGAAAACAATAAATACTGCATCTACCAGACTGCCCTTTTCAATAACTTTCAGGATGTCATGCGAAAAAATGCAGACTAGGTTTCACGCTGTCGATGGCTGAAGAATGCAACAGCATTCGCAATATGAATTCTCGTACATCGTGCGAGCTGAAGTGACTTCACAAGCTTAGCTGGAAGGTAACGGTGTGGCAGACGTGAACTAGGCTGTACTGGGTGTAGTGTCACGGGGCCAGCGCGCTGCCAGCCTCTGAAGGACGAGGCGTGCGTCTCTCCGTGCGGCGCACTCCTTCCGAGAACTTCTGCTGCGGTTGAGTTATCGGTCTGGTATTGACGGAAATCGACAAACAGGCCTCCTCCTGTTCGTAGAAACTATAAGAATATAAGAATACTTGCCAATAGGAGCACCGGAAGCCATAAATTGAACTTCAACAGCTTGCAAAATATATGCCTCTGAAAACCTTTGTATGTTATAGCTGACCCGGCAAACGTTGTTTTGCCATATAAATTGTCTCTAGTCTATAAGAATAATGTACACGTATAACACAATGTATACGCGTAACACAATAGCCGTTGTTGGCAGGAGCTCGTGACACAAACAATAATAATGTCCGAAAACTATGTAGGAAGTGAGAAAAGGCTTACGGGAAGTCCGGCAGCATCGGCCACTATTAGTTCTAGCGTTTCTACGGTAGCTCGCGCGGATTTAACAATCGCAGCCGATACACGGCTCGTCCATGAGCATACAAACATAGTGGCAATTTCGTGTTTGTTCCACTAAAAGAATTTGATCGTACGATATATTTCCGTACGATAAAAATCGATGCGTGTGCGCTACGCCTAAATGTCGGTTTGGCGAATGACGCGTGCTACCTAGTTAAACTTCTCGGTCTAGTTACGTCGATTCAAAGAGGGATATTCGAGTATTTGCCTTTGTTACGTTTTATTCAATTAAGTATCTATCGAATAGTGAAAGACTATCACCGATAGACACCTGGTGGGGATAACTGATCAAGTGATAACTGATCAGTTATCGACCGGGGTTGAAAGTTATTAAATTACTAAAATAGATATTAAAAATAGGGTTTGGTGGTAGAAGGGTGAAAATTTAGGGTTGCGTGTATTTTGTAATGCCACATCTTAAAAAAATAAAAGGTTCTGTCCAAAAAATAAGAAAAAATTTTGGGCTGGACCACCCTTATCACTTTGGGGTATAAAAAATAGACCGATTCTCAGACCTACCGAATATACATGTAAAATTTCATCAGAATCGATCAAGCCGTTTCGGAGGAGTATGGCAATTAACGCTGACACGAGAATATTATATACAGGGTGTTACAAAAAGGTACGGGCAAACTTTCAGGAAACACACAAATAAAGAAAAGATGTTATTTCTATGTTAGAGCTCATTTTAGTTTCGTCAGTATGTACTGTACTTCATCGATTCACCGCCAGTTGGCCCAATTGAAGGAAGGTAATGTTGACTTCGGTGCTTGTGTTGACATGCGACTCATTGCTCTACAGTGCTAGCATCAAGCACATCAGTACGTGCATCAACAGGCTAGAGTTCATCACGAACGTGGTTTTGCAGTCAGTGCAATGTTTACAAATGCGGAGTTGGCAGATGCCCATTTGATGTATGGATTAGCACGGGGCAATAGCCGTGGCGCGGTACGTTTGTATCGAGACAGATTTCCAGAACGAAGGTGTCCCGACAGGAAGACGTTCGAAGAAATTGATCGGCGTCTTAGGGAGCATGGAACATTCAAGCCTATGACTCGCGACTGGGGAAGACCTAGAACGACGAGGACACCTGCAATGGACGAGGCAATTCTTCGTGTAGTTGACGATAACCCTAATGTCAGCGTCAGAGAAGTTTCTGCTGTACAAGGTAACTTTGACCACGTCACTGTATGGAGAGTGCTACGGGAGAAATAGTTGTTTCCGTACCATGTACAGCGTGTGCAGGCACTATCAGCAGCTGATTGGCCTCCACGGGTACACTTCTGCAAATGGTTCATCCAACAACGTGTCAATCCTCATTTCATTGCAAATATTCTCTTTACGGATGAGGCTTCAGTCCAACGTGATCAAATTGTAAATTTTCACAATCAACATGTGTGGGCTGACGAGAATCCGCGCGCAATTGTGCAATCACGTCATCAGCACAGATTTTCTGTGAACGTTTGGGCAGGCATTGTTGGTGATGTCTTGATTGGGCCCCATGTTCTTCCACGTACGCTCAATGGGGCACGTTATCATGATTTCATACGGGATACTCTACCTGTGCTGCTAGAACATGTGCCTTTACAAGTACGACACAACATGCGGTTCATGCACGATGGAGCTACTGCACATTTCAGTCGAAGTGTTCGTACCCGTCTCAACAACAGATTCGGTGACCGATGGATTGGTAGAGGCGGACCAATTCCATGGCCTCCACGCTCTCCTCACCTCAACCCTCTTGACTTTCATTTATGGGGGCATTTGAAAGCTCTTGTCTACGCAACTCCGGTACCAAATGTAGAGACTCTTCGTGCTCGTATTGTGGACGGCTATGATACAATACGCCATTCCCCATCAGTGCATCAGGGATTCCATGCGACGGAGGGTGGATGCATGTATCCTCGCTAACGGAGGACATTTTGAACATTTCCTGTAACAAAGTGTTTGAAGTCACGCTGGTACGTTCTGTTGCTGTGTGTTTCCATTCCATGATTAATGTGATTTGAAGAGAAGTAATAAAATGAGCTCTAAAATGGAAAGTAAGCGTTTCCGGACACATGTGCACATAACATATTTTCTTTCTTTGTGTGTGAGGAATGTTACCTGAAAGTTTGGCCGTACCTTTTTGTAACACCCTGTATAACGAAATAGGCTTGATTTCTGTCGACCGCTTTTTTATTTCAAAACGACTGGTTTCGGGCAGCGATTATCTTTTCAGATCAGTCGCAGATTAATCTCTATTAACGGAACGATCAGCTAACTGTCAAACACGTACTGCACTAAACGCTCTCGAAAGAGCGCTGCTACACTGGATCTGTATACTGAACTGCTGAATAATCAATTGTATGCCAAATACTTCATTATTTTACTCCACGACTACATTTTCTAGTGGAATCTGAAACAAATATTGTAGATGAGTTCAGATTCCACTAGAAAAGGGCATCAATATAAAATCCTAAACCGCTCATAGAGTGAAATACAGAAATTTCCAGTAACTAGAGCGATTATTAACCAATCTGAAGCGGTTATCTACGCACTACGTACATAATAATAATATGGCGTGTGACGAGGGCCTCCCGTCGGGTAGACCGCTCGCCTGGTGCAAGTCTTTCGATTTGACGCCACTTCGACGACTTGCGCGTCGATGTGGATGAAATGATGATGATTAGGACAACACAACACCCAGTCCCTGAGCGGAGAAAATCTCCGACCCAGCCGGGAATCGAACCCAGGCCCTTAGGATTGACAGTCCGTCGCGCTGACCACTTTTTTTTTATGGGAGACACAGGAATCAACAGTAGTGGAAGGCGTTGTTATTTATTTATTTGCATGTGTTTTTGTAATATTCACTAATACCATGAAATTATGTGAACACATCGGCGAAAGAGAAAAGAAATATAAATTCTGGTTACCCCTCCTCCCGCCGGGGGAGGAGGGGTAGGTGCCCTCTGAGCCAGGCACCCCCCCCCCCCCCCCCCAACTCAGTGGAGGTCTAACAAAGACCGCTCGAAGGCAGTTAGCAAATAATGTTCGGTAACGTGGCGTGTTTTCGAGAGCTGCATGGGCTGTTCGTAAATAGGTCCAGAAGTCGAGGCGGGATTTAGGTCCCTCATGAAAGAGATAAGCGACCGCCCACCCTTTGACCCACGTAATAGCATGATATTTGGCGGCGGGAAAATGTCTGTCCTCCGGGTATAGAAACATTCGAGGTTCGATTGTGTCTGGTGGCACCCGAAGATAGCAGGCAATGATTTGCTGCACGAAGCGCCATACATCTTGCGATGAGGCGCATGTCAGACGGTGTTCATCAGTGTCCAGTTGCTGGCAAAGGAGACAAAGAGGGGATTCTGACAAGCCAATGTTGTGCAGTCGCTGCTTCGTGGCAAATTTCCTGTTGACTATGTGATACCACAGTGCCCGGACGTTCGTAGGGAGGAAGGGCTGGTGGACGGTAGTCCACACTATGGGCCCCTGGATGGAAGGATGTTTGGTCTCCATCACATTCCGGGGAACACAGCACAGCAACAGGCTGTAAAAATCCTTAGTCCTGGGTGGGCGTGTATCTGGGAGACTGGTATGTATGTAACTGTAGTCGACGAAAAAGGTCGAAAGATGGGACAAATGAGGCACGATATGGCCGACAGACACCGGTGGTGAGGTGGAAGCAGGTAGGAGGACCTCAAGCAAGCTGCGTGTTAGAGATGTACCCTGGCCCATCCACTGTTTTCTCATGGTACTCATGTACAAGGCTGCAGCTCGCATGCGGACATTGACGAGCCCGACGCCACCATACCGTGGGGGCAGGGTAAGTGTCTCATAACGGACTTTGAACATTGAACCAGCCATGAGATAATAGCCAAAAGCCGCCTGAAGGTTGCGCCCAACTGCAGTTGGCAGAGGGAGAACTTGCGCGATGTGAACCAATTTTGATGCCACATATTAAGATTAAGAAACTCAACCCGTTGAAGTGTGTCCTGGCAGCGCAAGAGGTTCTGGCGGACGTCATTGCGGATGACGTGTAACAGGCGACGGAAATTCGTTGCCGCTGTGTGTGTGACCGTGGCGGTAAAGGTAATGCCCAGGTACCGGAAAGTCCGCACAAGCGGCAGGGGTGCCACTTCACGCTCCTGGAGGCCTCGTCCAATGCGCATTGCAGAAGATTTGGCGACATTCATGGCACTGCCAGCGGCAGCCCCATAACGGGTAATCAATTCGAGGACTTCCCGAATCTCAGAGCCAGAACGAATGAGGAGGAAGAGGTCATCAGCATATGCCCGACAGCTAAAAGTGTGTTGGCGTAGGGTGAGGCCAGAGAGCTTGGTCGTCAAACCACCAATAAGGGGCTCAAGGGCAATGGCATACAGGAGGGTAGAGAGGGGGCACCCCTGCCGTATAGAACGGCAGATAGGTACCGGCCCTGCTAAACGTGCATTGACTTGGACACGTGAACTGGCACTGTCGTAAAGATGCCGGATGACGTCGAGAAACGGAGGGGGGATTCCCATTCGGGCTGCCACCGAAAACAATCACTCAGCTGCCGGGGGCGGGCGCACTACGTACAGAAATCTACGCACTACTTCCGTTATTCATCTACATACTACATTCCCTCCACTATCAGTCCCGACAAAAATTTTTCTTCTGATGTGTCCACTCGCTAGGAAGGGGTGGTATGAAAGATGCTTACAAAATCAAGCAAGAGAATTATGCTACGCAAATGTGCAAAACTGCCAGTAAACAACAGTAGGTAAGAGATAGTAAACAAACACCGTTCATCATTGCAAGAGAGAAGTGCTGTCGCTGCTAACTCGAGACCTCAATGGTCACGAAATAGTTGATGGAATTGTCTGAGAATTCCTGTAGTCCTGTGATCTATAGTTAAACAACTAGCTCATCTTTACTTATTTTGTAAGCTTCCACTCCGTATGGCTATAAGACTACAGTTAACAGCGGTCGAAAATTAAAGTAAAAGTAATTGGATATCATTCGATTGACAGGTGAAAAATAAGTCACATACAGATGAACAAGGAAAGATTGAAACCTGCAATCGTCTGCTTAGCACCCATCCATGTACATTTACATCTACATCAATGCTGCCAACAAAGCTGACGGTGTGGTCATTTCGCGAGATGTATGTGGAAGGAATAATATTTTGTCCCATTCTTTCCGGAAATTACTCTCTAGAAATTTCAATAACAAACTTCTCCATCATGCACAACGCCTCTCTTGTAGCGTCTGCTACTGGATTTTATTGAGCACCGCCGTAAAGCTGTCGCGCGAATTAAACGATCCCGTGACGGAACTAGCCGCTCTTCATTGGATCTTCTTTCTCTCTCTCTCTCTCTCTCTCTCTCTCTCTATCAGTCCAACCTGGCAAGAGTCCCATATGGACGATCAGTACTCAATAATCAGTGGAACAAATGTCTTACACCGTTTCCGCGTATCCATACACCATAAATATTCTACAACGCAAACATTTGGGGCTACACTCGTCGTCTGCTAGGAAACGTTCCCAGGGGGGTCCACTGGGGGCCGAACCGCACAATAACTCTGGGTTCGGTGTGGGGCGGCGGTGGGGTGGGTGGACTGCTTGGCCTGTTGTGGGGTTGTGAACCACTGAGGGCTACAGCGGGACGAAGCCTCTCCATCGCTTCTAGGTCCTCAGTTTAATACATACATACATACAACGTCTTAAAAGGCACTTCTTTAGTGGATGAATAACAGTTCCCTAAGCCTATAAATCTGTCTGCCGTCTCTTTTTCTTACTATTTCTTTAATGTGGCTGTTTCACTTAAGGTCACTCCAGCTAGATACACCTAGATATTTTACGGCGGCTACTATTTCCAGCAATTTGTCATCAGTAATGAAGTTGTACAGTCGTAGATTTCTTTTCCTGTGCATGCGCGGTACGTTACTTTTGATTACTTTCACTGTCTACTGCCAGTCCCTGCACCATTTATCAGTCCTCTGTAGGTCATTACGCAAGTCGTTACTGTCTTCTGGCGCTGCTACTTTGTTACAGACAACAGTATTATCTGGGAATAGCCTTAAAGAGATTCCAACGCTTTCTCCTAGGCCATTTATATATTTTGTAAACAGTAACGGTCCTATCACACTTCTTCAGCCTACTCTGGAAATTACCTTCACATCTGTCAATTTTGTTCCGTGAAGAGTGACATATTGAGTTCCATCTGTAAGGAAATGTTGAATCCAATCGCAAATCTGGTCCGATACAGCTGTTTTCTTTTGTTTTTTTTCACTAAACGACAGTTCGGGACGGTGTCAAATGCCTTCCTGAAATCAAGGAACAGGACGAGCTGAGTTTAGCGAGATCTCTCTTTGCGGAGTCTATGTTGATTTTAATAGAAGAGATTTTCGTTCTCCATAAACATGATAATATATGAGCATGAAACATGTTCCACAATTCTACAACAGAGTGACATCTACATCTACGTCTACATCCATGATATAGGCCCATAATTGTGTACATCTGTCCTACAACCCTTCTTGAAAACGGGAACGGCAGGGCTTGTTTCCAGTCGCTAGGTACTTTCGTTGCTCCAGCCACCTACGACAAGTTGCTGATAGGAGAGGAACAAATTCTTCCACAAAATTCCGCAATATCCTTGTAGAATCTTACATGTACATCATCTTACCCTACAAAGCGATTGTAGTTGTTCTTTTCCTTCGTGACCACTTATCTCAATGCCTGCCAATTCGAAGTTCGCACGATTATGCTGCAGTGAAATATTTTCGGAACACCGAATACAATATTTCGGCAGCCTCCCAGTCATTCTCCATTTCAATGCCATTATAGTCACTAAGTGACTGAATAGATAATTTCAAACCGCTTACGGATTTTGCGTTATGACCTTGTTTAGATATTTTACACAGCTTAATTACAGTGAAATTACGTAATCATAGGATGGGTGTGCCTTACATTCAATAATGCTGATGAACGACACTGCTAGCTATAGTCAATCTTTAACAGAAAACATTATTCCACGTATCAGTGCTTCAGTCGGCGCTCTCACTCATCATTGCCTTTGCAAAACTATTTCACTCAATTTAGTGCCATTCTGGAAATTTACGCATGGAAATGACTGGCGTTTAATTGAAGTCTCTTATATAACGTGTACTGGCTGTCGTAATTTACACGTGCTTGTTATTTTTAAACATTTGAACCACTTAAATCAGTATGCAACTTCCACATACCTCTAATTTCTCGCTTTTTGAATTCTTTAAATTATACAGGGTTATTACAAATGATTGAAGCGATTTCACAGCTCTACAATAACTTTATTATTTGAGATATTTTCACAATGCTTTGCACACACATACAAAAACTCAAAAAGTTTTTTTGGCATTCAAAAATGTTCGATATGTGCCCCTTTAGTGATTCGGCAGACATCAAGCCGATAATCAAGTTCCTCCCACACTCGGCGCAGCATGTCCCCATCAATGAGTTCGAAAGCATCGTTGATGCGAGCTCGCAGTTCTGGCACGTCTCTTGGTAGAGGAGGTTTAAACACTGAATCTTTCACATAACCCCACAGAAAGAAATCGCATGGGGTTAAGTCGGGAGAGCGTGGAGGCCATGACATGAATTGCTGATCATGATCTCCACCACGACCGATCCATCGGTTTTCCAATCTCCTGTTTAAAAAATGCCGAACATCATGATCGAAGTGCGGTGAAGCACCATCCTGTTGAAAGATGAAGTCGGCGCTGTCGGTCTCCAGTTGTGGCATGAGCCAATTTTCCGCATGTCCAGATACACGTGTCCTGTAACGTTTTTTTCGCAGAAGAAAAAGGGGCCGTAAACTTTAAACCGTGAGATTGCACAAAACACGTTAACTTTTGGTGAATTTCGAATTTGCTGCACGAATGCGTGAGGATTCTCTACCGCCCAGATTCGCACATTGTGTCTGTTCACTTCACCATTAAGAAAAAATGTTGCTTCATCACTGAAAACAAGTTTCGCACTGAATGCACCCTCTTCCATGAGCTGTTGCAACCGCGCCGAAAATTCAAAGCGTTTGACTTTGTCATCGGGTGTCAGGGCTTGTAGCAATTGTAAACAGTAAGGCTTCTGCTTTAGCCTTTTCCGTAAGATTTTCCAAACCGTCGGCTGTGGTACGTTTAGCTCCCTGCTTGCTTTATTCGTAGACTTCCGCGGGCTACGCGTGAAACTTGCCTGCACGCGTTCAACCGTTTCTTCGCTCACTGCAGGCCGACCCGTTGATTTCCCCTTACAGAGGCATCCAGAAGCTTTAAACTGCGCATACCATCGCCAAATGGAGTTAGCAGTTGGTGGATCTTTGTTGAACATCGTCCTGAAGTGTCGTTGCACTGTTATGACTGACTGATGTGAGTGCATTTCAAGCACGACATACGCTTTCTCGGCTCCTGTCGCCGTTTTGTCTCACTGCGCTCTCGAACGCTCTGGCGACAGAAACCTGAAGTGCGGCTTCAGCCGAACTAAACTTTGAGTTTTTCTACGTATCTCTAGTGTGTCGTGACCATATGTCAATGAATGGAGCTACAGTGAATTTATGAAATCGCTTCAATCATTTGTAATAGCCCTGTATTCTTCCTTTTATCGCAGTTCTACCTCTTACCTCTCTTCGACATTTATTTTTAATATCATAACCTTCCTCCTCACAAAGTGTGATCTCAAAATTCTTCCAGCAGACAGGGAACGTGTCCAGGCGCTACAGTACGGGACGTCCACAGAGTACAACACCACAAGAAGACCGATATCTCACCATCAGTGCCCCCAGACGGCCACGGAGTACTGCAGGTAGCTTTGCTCGGGACCTTACCGCAGCCACTGCAACAGTTGTCTGAAGACACACAGTCTACAGACGACTGAACAGACATGGTTTATTCGCCCAGAGACCTGCAAGGTGCATTCCACTGACCCCTGGTCACAGGAGAGACCGTAAAGCCTGGTGTCAAGAACACAGTACATGGTCATTGGAAGAGTGATGCCAGGTTATGTTCACGGACGAGTTCAGGTATAGTCTGAATAGTGATTCTCGCCGGGTTTTCATCTGGTGTGAACCAGGAACCAGATACCAAACCCTTAATGTCCTTGAAAGGGACCTGTATTGAGGTCGTGGTTTGATGGCGTGGGGTAGGATTATTATTGGTGCACGTAGACCCCTGCAAGTCTTTGACAGAGGAACTGTAACAGGTCAGGTGTATCGGTACGTTGTTTTGCACCAGTATGTCCGCCTTTTCAGGCGTGCAGTGAGTCCCCCCTTGCCCCTGATGGATGATAACGCACGGCCACACCGAGCTGCCATCGTGGAGGAGTACCTTGAAACAGAAGATATCAGGCGAATGGAGTGGCCTGCCTGTTCTCCAGACCTAAACCCCATCCAGCACGTCTGGGATGTTCTCGGTCGACGTATCGCTGCACGTCTTCAAACCCCTAGGACACTTCCCGAGCTCCGACGGGCACTGGTGCAAGAATGGGAGGCTATACCCCAGCAGCTGCTCGACCACCTGATCAAGAGTATGCCAACCTGTTGTGCGGCCTGTGTACGTGTGCATGGTGATCGTATTCCATATTGATGTCGGGGTACATGCGCAAGAAACAGTGGCGTTTTGTAGCACATGTTTTTCGGGACGGTTTTCTCAACTTATCACCAATACCGTGGACTTACAGATCTGTGTCGTTATGTTCCCTATGTGCCTATACTATTAGTGACAGTTTTGTGTAGTGCCACGTTGTGCAATTATCCTTTATTCTGCAATTATCCTTAATTTATGAGCATGAGTGTAGTAATTTTGTGGTGCTAAATTATCCATACTATTGTAGGCCTACCTTCTGTGGATTACAGCTATGAGAAAAGTGTTACGTTTCATCAATTCACATCTAGTGGCTCCACAACCATCACAACCATCCTGCAACTTGTATATGTGCTAATAGTTAAATTACGACAGTTCTAGGCGACATTTGGAGTAATTCTATGCAGGACACTTTAAGGATTTTGACGAATTGAGAGGCTAAATAAATGTCCCGTGGAAACAATCTGTAGTTGAGTTTGTGTTAATAGTTAAATCACAATTTCCCTTACGTGGGGAGATAATTTGATGCAGGGCATGAGCAACCGACACATTTTGGCGAACTGATGCAGGTGATATAAACAGTCCTGTGAACCACAAACCTGAATGGTGTTTAGTTTCATATGTTCATAAGCATATTATTCTGAGAGACAGTTCGGAGTATGGCTTAGACTGCGTGGATCAGATAAGAATTCCTTGGCTTCACAGAGATCCTACAGCCACAGCAACTTTTCGTCAATAAATAAAAGAGCTTTGTAGCAACTTCATTCAGGTACGTTCTTTGGGAACAGGTTCACCATTAATCAACGTATGACCAACGAATAATCGTAAACGCTTATTAATAGTGCACAGTATCATAGTCACAATGGGCAGAGCAGTTAAATACAAGGCAAATAATGAAATACTTATACCTACTCGTATAACGAACGTGCAGCACAGCGGATTACGAGACACAGAGGTGACCCAATTCGGCGCGTATCCGCATGCCACGAAACAATCGATGGTCTGATATACTATCGAGTCTCAGAGCTATTCTTTAGGCGGCTTCTCCTACTCGTGTGAGCAAATGCTGATACCAAACCCCATCTCTAAGCTCAGATACACTATAAACAAACTTTAATAATAGAGTACATACTGAATGAAAAGACGGAAAGTACTTCGAATGACAGGTTTAAAACCAAATAACTGCCGAATCACAGATTGCGATTGCAGTCATTGGTGTATCCCATCACTCGCAGAGCAAACACTGAAGAAAAAGACAAAGAAGTGACTGGAAAGTTATGCTCCATCAGTAGCGACCTAGTAAGTAGAGTTTCTGGGAGCAGGCTACTGCTGGAGACACAGGAGAATTTGTAAGGTTAGCTTGACTAAATGAAATTTTGGGGAGTTGTACGTTGGGGATTTCTTATGCGTTTCAAGTAAAGCGTCCACGTATCAGCGACCAGTTTCACTGAACAACCACAAAGACCTACAAATCTTTTAGCTAAAAAAATCATTTTCTGTAACAGCCATCAACCATCTTGGCAAGAATAAAGAGGGAAGGAGTAACAGACGGTGATTCCCATCGAAACAGATGTCAATTCCGACACAGCACTTGCTCAGTTAACATATCCACCGCAACTTTCTTGAAATTATGTAGGGGAAAGCTCAGGAACATTAAAAAGTGATAACCAGTCAGCAATGTGAAACTTAACACTACAGTAGAGTTTTAATTGGCTCTCTTCGAAGTTCACACACAGCCCCTTTACCAAGAAGAGATAATTAGATGTCATCAGTCTATGATAAAATGAGAATGCCAAAACAGGAAGAAAGAAATGTTTTCACACAAGTTAAGAAACAAATTCCTGATATTAAATGTACTACAGCGCAGATGGTGTAGTAAAGCCATTCTTTCAGGAGCATAAATTATCATAAGTAAAGTTACTCGTTTGCGTGGTCTCCTAGGGGCAAGAAATGTGTAATGTGTCGCCTACATTGAGCTTCTTTAAGACGGACGCAGCTTCATTGGACAGAGGGAATGAATAAAGCCAGATATTTATACCAAGCCATTTAAGGAAACCACGGTGGGGAAAAGTGAAAAAAAAATGACACACTGAGTCTGTGAATTCAATACATGAGTTATGCGCTGCTGACTCAATTATAAGAGCACGTTTACCTTTTGACAGATATTCAGGTTTACGTCGAGTGCCACAGTATAGGTGGTACAGCCCAGACAAGAGTGCGCTGTCACCGGATGTTTCGCTAAGAGTACCAGCGGTAAGTGTCAATTTTTAATTATTATCTCAAAAAAATAAAGTTTTGTAATTAAGTTTTTGCTTGTTTGTAGGTATATATTTGGAGCCCTAGCATACTTTGAATTTCCCGCGCCAGTGTATCACAGAAGTCCTCTAAAGGAGCCAAAACTTATCAGTGGATTCCGCCATTTTGTTTTGGTCTTCTAGAAACTTTCTATGATACTCTCGCGCGTGACATTCAACGTGTACCAGAATGTCTATCCCCCATAATGGTTTGTCTTACTAATAATTGCGTACATTTCTAAAGTTCTACCGGGTGATCAAAAAGTCAGTATAAATTTGAAAACTTAATAAACCACGGAATAATGTAGATGGAGAGGTAAAAATTGACACACATGCTTGGAATGACATGGGGTTTTATTAGAACAGAAAAAAGTATTGCTAGTCGCGTGAAAGATCTCTTGCGCGCGTCGTTTGGTGATGATCGTGTGCTCAGCCGTCATTTCGTCATGCTTGGCGTCCAAGGTCCCCAGACCTCAGTCCGTGCGATTATTGGCTCTGGGGTTACGTGAAGTCGTAAGTGTATCGTGATCGACCGACATCTCTAGGGATGCTGAAAGACAACATCCGACGTCAATGCCTCACGATAACTCCGGACATGCTTTACAGTGCTGTTCACAACATTATTCCTCGACAACAGCTATTGTTGAGGAATGATGGTGGACATATTGAGCATTTCCTGTAAAGAACATCATCTTTGCTCTGTCTTAGTTTGTTATGCTAATTATTGCTATTTTGATCAGATGAAGCGCCATCTGTCGGACATTTCTTGAACTTTTGTAATTTTTTGGTTCTAATAAAATCCCATGGCATTCCAAGCATGTGTGTCAATTTGTACCTCTCTATCTACATTATTCCGTGATTTATTCAGTTTTCAAATTTATACTGACTTTTTGATCACCCGGTACATTCAAACGGCCTTGGCACATTGTAGATGTTTGCTGCAGCAGCTATATTGTGCTATGTATTATTATATGAAAAATCAACGAGATTATGCCACAGCAGTTACCATTAACAATTTTCTCATATTCGAGGGGATATCATATGCCGAAACATTTGCTCTTAAGGTATACAATTCAGAGCCAATGTTTAATAGACTTTTTTGGTTCTAATCATCGTTCCAGTGATATCCCTGAATACTGAACATTCCTCCTGTGGCACCCTGTACTAATCTAAGCTGTTAGTATGACCAGATACGAAGTACTGGAAGTCTTCTCGTTATATGGATCGGAGCTTTCATTACCTTTGCATGGTATCCATCTGTTATTGAACTTTTCAGTCTACATCGTTAGCTAAGAGATGAATTTTCCGAACAACCAAAAAGTCGTTATATTTTTATCCAATTAGCATTCTTGGCCCTGTATTCGTTCTTGAGCACATCGTTCTTGCGAACTCAGTTTTTTTGCCTTCGAATATAGCATAATGATTTATGTGAGCCGCCAATGTAGTTCCATTTCTTTCCATGGAATCTACCCCTCTCGCTGGCCCGCAGTATTGCGTAAACAACAATTTACAGTCCTCAGTTATGAATCTATCGTTCCTGCATGAATTTATGATGACTGTTTCTGTTCCCACACAATGTTAATCAGCTAGATGAATCATTTTTTGCGAACCAAACGTCTAGGTTGTATTATTCGTTGTGTATATGAAGAAAATAGTGCTTATTTATGCTGCAAACTAAGAAGCCAGAACTATGAGTTTGTGCATCGTGTCGAGTGACATTCTTGCAAGGACTGTTCAACAGCTTCTATTGAAACTGTCGCAAAAGACATCTGTAATGCTTTAGTCTTCAATACAAGTGATGGAAATCGATCTGTTGCTAAGGTTTACGAGAAACGCATCCGACCTTGTCTGACAAATATGTAGCGCGGACTGTACACGGCAGCTTGGTTGCACTGGCAGTTCTTGGAAGCCACAATTTAGCAATCCTGAGCTGCAGGCTCATACTCCGAGCGTTTGTAACGTCACTTTTCAGCTGTAGGCCTCACTGCACAAAAAGTTACCCAACGACTCGTTCCCAAGTTACGAACGTTTGTGTCATGCGCGTTATCCAGTACTGGTAGCCCAGCATGGCAGTCAGTCGTGCTGACACTCACCCATGATGTCGGACAAAAAAATTAACAGTGGGTATTAAACATATACAGAGTAGGCAGCATGAATGGTCACAGTTTTGTTTGACCTGTGGCAGTGCGTCAGAGAGATGCTGAGAAGTCAGAACTAGATGTCTGAAGATGGATGCTAACTATCTCACGGAAGCGCATTTAGAAATTTCAAGAATCAGCATTAAGTGAACAGTCTAGGAATATCCTACAACTTCAAGTGTTTTGCTACATTAGGGTCCACGAAGATAAGATATGGTCAAATGGCTCTGAGCACTATGGGACTCAACTTCTGAGGTCATTAGTCCCCTAGAACTTAGAACTAGTTAAACCTAACTAACCTAAGGACATCACACACATCCATGCCCGAGGCAGAATTCGAACCTGCGACCGTAGCGGTCTCGCGGTTCCAGACTGCAGCGCCTAGACCCGCACGGCCACTTCGGCCGGCTGAAGACAAGATATACTTAATACTTATAGTGCTTATAGATGCATTTATGCAGTCATTCGTCCTGCACCCCAGACGCATATTCAAGGTGGAGAAGCTCTAATAAGTGATACAATGAGAAGTACCATCGCCCATGCACCTGCCAGCTGTTCGCAGAGTATAAATGTAGTTTGATATACTTAAGACTCCCCATTTAATGGATCAAAAACCCGGGTGTGGACATCCAAGTTGCATATACGGCGCAGTGCCTTACCACTTCCTCTTTCGAATCCTGCCTCGGGCATGGATGTGTATGTTGTCTTTAGATTAGTTTAGTTTAAGTATTTCTAAGTTCTAGGGGACTGATGACCTCAGAAGTTAAGTCCCATAGTGCTCAGAGCCATTTCAACTTCCTCTTTCGCCGGCCGGTGTGGCCGTGCGGTTAAAGGCGCTTCAGTCTGGAAACGCGTGACCGCTACGGTCGCAGGTTCGAATCCTGCCTCGGGCATGGATGTGTGTGATATCCTTAGGTTAGTTAGGTTTAATTAGCTCTAAGTTCTAGGCGACTGATAACCTCAGCAGTTAAGTCGCATAGTACTCAGAGCCATTTGAACCATTTGGACTTCCTCTTTCCCGCATTTTGGAAAACACTAGCCTAGAATGGCACTCGACACGAAATTATAGAATCATTCAGCAATTGAGTCACCCTGCGATATCAATCCTTTCCCCCTCAAATACATACAGATGGTGGCTTACTCCTCCATACCACCTTCTTCTGTTTGTGGATGTATGTTAATCCTCAGCATAAGACTGTGCCACACGTAATGACTGGTTACAACGGATCTTTTAAGACTTTAGGGAGCACCATTTCCAGAGCAGGTACACACACATTAAGGAAACGGCAAAGCCTGCAGTAGAGATATCTGTGTGGACATACGAGATCAGCTTGCTGAATGATGGAAAAGATAGAGAAGCTCCAATGAAGAGCAGCGCATTTCGCCCAGGATCATTTAGTCTGCACAGGAGCGTCACAGAGATGCTCAACAAACTACAACGGCAGACGCTACAAGAACGGCATTGTGCGTCATGGAGAAGTACTTTCCAGGAAGAATCAGACAACATATTACTTTCTCCAAGATACTTGTATGTCTTGCACAATGACCACAACTTGAAAATTCAGGAAATTAGAGCTAATACGGAGGCCTAGCAACGCGCCATTCGCGAATGCAACAGGGAAGGTCGGATCAGTTAATGGTACCAGAAGCACCCTCCACCACTCACCGTCAGTTGACCTGTGAATTTGATATAGATCTCGATTTACAACTATAGTTGGACTCACGAACGATGGCAGTCGGGTACAGGCTTGTTCTGTACACCACGTGCTGTCTGGTAGCCAACGAACTTTCGGTAGTGTTCTGACCACTTTGCTGTGGATGTTGTATGCAGTGCCAGTATTATACGCGACCATAGCGAGTTATTTCGTGAATTTTTATTCCATTTGTTGCGAGTTGTGATGGGTGACGTTGATGGTGAGCGACAAAGTCCACACAATCAAGCGAGAGACACAATTTGTGGCACACAGACTTTCTTGAAATGCAATGGTTGTGTGTACACGTACTGCAACTGTCGCTTGGAACTGGGAACAATGCAGTCCCCGTCCTTGTTTCGACCTGCGCCAATTGCCATCGTTCGTGGATCCGACTATACAGAGTGGTCCACTGATAGTAACTGGGCCAATTTCACACGAAATAAGCAGCAAACAAAAAACTACACAGAACGAAACTCGTCTAGCTTCAAGGGGGAAACCAGATGGCACTATGGTTGGCCCGCTAGATGGCGCTGCCATAAGTCAAACGGATATCAACTGCGTTCTTTTAAATAGTAACCCCCACTTTTTTTATTACATATTCGTGTAGTACGTAAAGAAATATGAATGTTTTAGTTGGACTACTTTTTTCGCTTTGTGATAGATAGCGCTGTAATAGTCACAAACATATGGCTCACAATTTTAGACAGACAGTAGTTTTTCCGTTTGACGCTTATTTCGTGAGATATTTGGCCCGGTCACGATCAATGGACCATCCTGTATACAGCCATGGGTGAGGAGATGGTTCTGTAGATGGGGTCGTGGACATGGAGTGCCTCCATGACGATCCCATACAATGGGTCGTAGACATTGACTAAAGCCATGACAGTCTCAGGGGGGGGGGGGGGGGTGACGGTACCATAGACAGTGTTTTAGATGGAAAGTGCATGTATGATGTCCCCACACATATGAGTAGTGGATCCATAGAGGCCTGGAGTTGTTGACAGCGTCAGGTACATCACTGATGGGTTGCAGGTGGTGTTGCTATTGCTACTGCTGCCTCAAGCTCGCCATAGGGTGGCTCCCAGAAATATGCTACAAGGTAAACGACAATAGTAAGCATCTTGTATGTGTAACAATATCAGCAACAAGACTAGTTTGTTAATAATAATTTCTGGTACTCACCGTACATTCATCTGCATCGAATACAGTCCTCATATCGTCATGATCTATTAGAGTGTGACCTCATAGCAGCATCTCAAGATCATCACCATGTTATCGTTATCGAGTACACCTAGTAACAAAGAAACATCCCATAAGCATTGCATGGAAATGTGAAAAGTTGTTGCAGAAGCAGCAGACGCATTACTCACATATAGGCTCAGCTACGTTTGGGTGGACCCATCCCTGCGAGCTCATGGAGGAAAATAGGTTCATGGCTTAAGATAGCTCACTCTAGGTCATCGCTGTTGCTGTGTCTTTTACCCATTACCCCATGGCTATATCTTTATCGATAGGACCTAGAAACGAGAAGAATTCCCTGTAAGCAATACAAGAAAATATAATGTGAATAATTCTTATTCTACAATAAGAATGAATTAATACTATGTATGGGTTTGGTCGTCTATTATGGGCGCCCATCCCTGCAAGCCAGTGGACGAAAATAAGGTCATGACCTGGGATGGTTCATTTTGTATATCAAATAGCATCTAGAAAGAAAAAAAGGAAGAAGAAGAGGAAAAAGAAAAAGAAGAATTCATAAGCAATGCATGAGATGTAGTAGTAATAACAATAATTGTGGAACAAGACGAAAAATGTAACACTAGATACATATCTGTTCACTGACATTCTTAGTCCTACACTGTGAAATCTGTGGCACAAATGGTGCCATGGGCTCCACAACATAATCCACACAAGGTATTTCTCGAAAAGAAAACGAATGGTGTCATATAAGTACTGTGCATAAGAAAAAACCAAATGCAGAAGAAGAGGAAAGGTAGCATTAGCACTAATCAAGTTGTGGAGTCAGCAGACTGTCTACTCCTCAGGTATCAGCTTGCAGAACGACCATGTCCTGGGTGTCCACACAGCCATAGGAGAACGAGATCTGGGCTCAACCTGGTCCATATCCACTACCCACAGTATCACTGAAAAATTCGACGAAGAACACACACACACACACACACACACACACACATACACACACATACATACACATACACACATCTTTATATATTCCGTTTGTCGTCCCACCAGAAGAACTGATAGACTATTGATGCTTCATCACTCCAAGTGGGACTGCCGGCTGTGTCATCAGGACCGAAGTGCAGGCCTGCAGTGTGGCCTATTAAAAGTCCATCTACAGAGGGAAGCTAACATTTGTGATGGTCTCTGATCTGACCAATAGTGTAGTCCCACCACAGCCATTTTTTTTTTTTTGACCAATCTGAGCAGGAAACGCTACCTTCGTATTTTTTGACTAATCGAAGCAGAGAACGCCGTCTTTTTTCTATCAGTCAGATAGGACATGCTGATGCCATAGCAGATCGAAACAGATATTTTGCTTCGTAATCCTGGAACTGTATGGCGATGATGTAATGTCAATATAAAATGCCTATGGGCACAGAGTTGGTTTACAGATCAGTCGCGCCTTGCAGCAGTAACAGCAGCAGCTACTACCACCTGATGACGCCGAGCAGTTGCATCGTTGAAATATTGTGCAAGTTACACAATACGATCCGGCGGCAAACCCGAGAAGCGTATTTCCACTTTGGTATATTATGTTAGCATGCAATCTTATTTTATCAGTGTTGGACCTTGTTAAATCTACGACCTTTAACATAATTGGTGAATGACAGACACAAATACTTTTTACATATTTTATTTTAGTCTTATAACCGGTTCAGGCTACCGTGCCCCTCTTCAGATGGCTAATATTTTTCGCTACTCAAACGTTTTGACCAACAGCATGTCGTCTGCTTCACACTGCACAAGAATATTTTCTTATTTAGTGGCACTTTATATGTTGTTTCATTAATAAAAATTGAATTTCTTTATATATGACGCAAAATAGTTGTGTCCACATATATAAATTCCAGCAGGTGACGGTATGTTTTGTTGTGGTCTATGTGGCTTTAAGTTTGACGTATATGTTCTTGAATGCCACACAGCACGCACATTGTTAAACAAATAACTGTGGCACCTTCGTAATTTTCTTAAAATGACTGTTGAGCATCACACATGTGCTATATACAGTTGACGTTCTAGTTTAGAATTTAAACATTACCGCTAAACAAAGAGACAACGATATCATTCATTAAATATTGAGCAAGGACGTAAACAGAGCAAAGGTGATCTGTGGAATGTGCAAAATGAGACATATTAATAACAGAAAAATGTTTGCACTCTTTCTTCTTTTCTTCACTGTCAGTGTTCTCAGTGTTCATGATATCTTACACTCAAGATTCTGCCGGTCTGTCCAAGACAAAAGCTGGGGCAGTCGGGGCAAATAATCTTGTAAATTCCCGTTTTTTTTCTAGGCCTAGGCTGGTGGTTTTAGTGTTGTGGATAATGTTATGTTGCATAGTGTTATTTGGTGCGGAAATTTATTTGAGATTGTGCCTAGGAATGGAATGCATGCAATTAGTTCCTTATCTGCTGCTGATTGCAAATTTACTGCAGGTGACTTCTTTTGTACATATAGTCAATTATTTGTGACATATAGCCATTATTTTTAGCTCCTGTTTTCATTATATTGATTTCTTTCTGCTTGGCAGATGAACCGAGAGAAATTTTATGTATACGGTTCAACATGGATCTGAACTTAGCCGTTTTATGCTGTGTATGGTGTCATGATGAATTATTTATAATTACCGCTCAGCAGTGAATTTGATATCAGGGTGCATGTTCTTCATGGCATTTGCAAATGATTCTATTTCATCTACTCTATCATTAAACAAGATGATTGTGTCATCAACATACCTTTTGTAATAAATCAGTTTATCTCTTAAGTGGGTATTGGCCCTGAAAAATTTATTTACCAAATGGTTAATATAATATCGACTAAAAGGCCTGCAAGACTGCTTCCCATTGCTAAGCCGTCCGGCTGCATATAGATTTTCTTGTTGAATGAGAAGTAGTTATTTGCTAGAATTAATTCTAAAACCTATAAGTTTGTATATCTCTGCCTTGCAAAGCTGTTTGTTTTTACTAAACTGCACTTAACTATTTCAATGGTATATTCGTATACAGATTTAGCACTGTATGCAAATTTAGCACTGTCTGATATGTGCACATCACTTACACCATTTCATTTAGTTCATCATATTAGATGTTTAAGAAAAGTCTGCAACAGTTTTATTCATGATTTAAATTATAAAAACTGTTCGAGGTACTTACATTTTGATCCTTAGCACAACGCTTTTCGAGGATTTATTCTCATTTTCAAGTGCATTTGCGAATTTGTTTGTATGAATATGTTAGGTGATGTCTGCATGCGTGACTTTCTGCCACTCTAGCGTATTTTTGCAGTTAGATTGCAATTTGGAAATCAGACAAAATTAATATTTGGGTCCAATATCTTTGTGGAATGTTTTGCAAACAAACAATGTAAGTGTGTGTGACATTCTGTATGATAGAGGAGGCATAATATCTGTAAGTAGACAAACAAAAATACCATTCCTAATATTGACATTTAAAAACACTCAAAGATTCATTTTGTCCGATTTTCCGAATGCAGACGTGACAGAAGAAGAAAATCACGCTTGCAAACATTACCAAGCATATTCATGTAAACAAATGCACAAATTCGCTTGAAACTGAGAATAAATTCTCGAAAGGCGCTGTGCTAAGCACCAAAACATAAATACACTCCTGGAAATGGAAAAAAGAACACATTGACAGCGGTGTGTCAGACCCACCATACTTGCTCCGGACACTGTGAGAGGGCTGTACAAGCAATGATCACACGCACGGCACAGCGGACACACCAGGAACCGCGGTGTTGGCCGTCGAATGGCGCTAGCTGCGCAGCATTTGTGCATCGCCGCCGTCAGTGTCAGCCAGTTTGCCGTGGCATACGGAGCTCCATCGCAGTCTTTAACACTGGTAGCATGCCGCGACAGCGTGGACGTGAACCGTATGTGCAGTTGACGGACTTTGAGCGAGGGCGTATAGTGGGCATGCAGGAGGCCGGGTGGACGTACCGCCGAATTGCTCAACACGTGGGGCGTGAGGTCTCCACAGTACATCGATGTTGTCGCCAGTGGTCGGCGGAAGGTGCACGTGCCCGTCGACCTGGGACCGGACCGCAGCGACGCACGGATGCACGCCAAGACCGTAGGATCCTACGCAGTGCCGTAGGGGACCGCACCGCCACTTCCCAGCAAATTAGGGACACTGTTGCTCCTGGGGTATCGGCGAGGACCATTCGCAACCGTCTCCATGAAGCTGGGCTACGGTCCCGCACACCGTTAGGCCGTCTTCCGCTCACGCCCCAACATCGTGCAGCCCGCCTCCAGTGGTGTCGCGACAGGCGTGAATGGAGGGACGAATGGAGACGTGCCATCTTCAGCGATGAGAGTCGCTTCTGCCTTGGTGCCAATGATGGTCTTATGCGTGTTTGGCGCCGTGCAGGTGAGCGCCACAATCAGGACTGCATACGACCGAGGCACACAGGGCCAACACCCGGCATCATGGTGTGGGGAGCGATCTCCTACACTGGCCGTACACCACTGGTGATCGTCGAGGGGACACTGAATAGTGCACGGTACATCCAAACCGTCATCGAACCCATCGTTCTACCATTCCTAGACCGGCAAGGGAACTTGCTGTTCCAACAGGACAATGCACGTCCGCATGTATCCCGTGCCACCCAACGTGCTCTAGAAGGTGTAAGTCAACTACCCTGGCCAGCAAGATCTCCGGATCTGTCCCCCATTGAGCATGTTTGGGACTGGATGAAGCGTCGTCTCACGCGGTCTGCACGTCCAGCACGAACGCTGGTCCAACTGAGGCGCCAGGTGGAAATGGCATGGCAAGCCGTTCCACAGGACTACATCCAGCATCTCTACGATCGTCTCCATGGGAGAGTAGCAGCCTGCATTGCTGCGAAATGTGGATATACACTGTACTAGTGCCGACATTGTGCATGCTCTGTTGCCTGTGTCTATGTGCCTGTGGTTCTGTCAGTGTGATCATGTGATGTATCTGACCCCAGGAATGTGTCAATAAAGTTTCCCCTTCCTGGGACAATGAATTCACGGTGTTCTTATTTCAATTTCCAGGAGTGTAACTGATGCAGTTTTCATTATTTAACTCACGTCATTAATAAATTGTTTCGAACTTCTGAGCGAGAAGTTGTCATCAAACCTGTACATAAATATACCTGTCCACGAAACTATTGAAATATTTAATCAGTGCTGTGAATAACATGCACCCCAATATCAGATTCACTGTTGAGCATCAGAGAGACGAGGTTATCAAATTTCTTCATCTTAGACTAAAAACGTTGAATCAAAAGCATGTCTTTGAAATTCGTAATAAACCAACTATCACAAACGTAATGTTATAAATAATTCTTAATGGCACCCAACACAAAATGGCTTATTTCAGATCCATGCTAAACCATACAAATAAAATTCGCCTCAGTTAACGTATCAAGGAGAGAGAAATCAATATAATCAAAATTGTAGCTAAAACTAATGGTTATAAACCAGAAATAATGTATAGTCCGTACAAAAAAAATAGAGATAGTAAATCACTTGCAGTAAATCCACAACCACCAGCAGAAAAGGAACTAGTTGCACTAAACTGAGTACAAATTTCATTATTTAATATTATGATAAACCTAATGATGAGTGTGACTGCGAACTGAAGTATTGTTGAAGTGAAACTATTATTTAATAAACAGTGACTGTTGATGCAGTCGTAGTCCATCAGAATTATTTAGTATAAACCATGTGCATCCTGCCACTCTATACATGCGATCTAATTAGCCTGTTTAAAAATCAAACAGGACATGGGACTCGTACCAAGCAGACGATCACAGATCTTAATCTTCCCTTGATTAACTGGAAGTGTGATTTTCGCACACCCTCAGTAAAATAATAAGCGATTGGCTTTAATCTGATTTGCGACCACTAGTGGCCGTCAAAATATATTGAGATGGGGAGGAAGCTTACCAAAAGTATAAACAGTAACTGCCTTTTTAACTTTTGATCACTGTTTGCATTATTGTAAGACACTTCCATCGAATACAGTGTGTCCATAATTAAATATCCAGATTCAAAACACTGTAGAAATAGATCCATTGATCAGAATGATGTCAAATATCAACACTATAGTATTGACGCAGGAGGAAACGTCATGGAGCAAAACAAATTTAACGAAATTATTAGCAATAGATGTCACTGTAAGCGTCTTAACATAAATGATGTCGGCTACAAATGACAGATGAGTTCCGTGTTACACCATCCGAACTGTTCAATATGCATAACTTCGTATGTTCGGCAGTCTACAGTTGTGGCACTATTAGGTAAGCCTATCCACCTCAGCAAGGTCGTATCATATCGGATGAGGAAAATCGGGTTTTAATCATCCGGAGACGAAAAATAGCATAAAAAGCAAAATGAGATCAGTTTCTACCTTTCGTGAGACTGGTAGAAGACGCTTTCAGTATGCTGTCTACCGTTTTCTGCCAAAACTTGAAATCAAGAAACAGCGTGTTGCACAACAGATCACAGTGTCTCGGGGGTCACGTCAGAATGCTTTGCGCATGCGTGCCTTGAATTCAGCTACTTTCATAATTGGAGGATTGATCACAACATCTTTCAGATTACCCCACAGCCAGAAGTCACACCGATTAATATCCGGTGATCTACAGTGCCAGGCTGTAAGGAAATGTCGGGTGATAATTGTCGCATTGCCGAAATGCCTCTGCAGCGGTCGTTTCACTGGCTGTGAATGTGCGTAGGAGCACCACCTTGCGTAACAATGATCCATACCCACACATCCAAGCTGCTGAAGGTCTGGTATGACCGTGCGCAAAAGACTCTCATAGACTTTACCAGTGACGGTACGACTCCTCTTCTCGAAAAAATACGGCCCTACGATAAATAGAATAAAGTGGTCCAAGTTGTTTTGCGTGCGGATTTCCCGTTGCCCATATTGTGTAACTCTGCATAGTGACATGTCCTTGGAGACGGAAATGAGCTTCGTCTATTCACAGAATGTTTCATAGCCATCAATTGCCCACTTCTATGCAAGCGAGAAATTCCAGAGCGTAAATTTGTTTTGCCGGCAAGTCAACAGGAAGCAACTCCTGGACTGATATGTTTCGTAGGGTTTTATTCACTGTATTCGCAAGCATGTCCAACGCTTTTGCAGTTCCCCGTGCACTGTATATTTGCACACCAACGCGCGAGCACGCGGTCGGGTTAACTGCCTTCCTCCCTTTTCTGTATTGCACTTCGAAAGAATCTGTCTTTTCGGATTTCGTAATCATTTTCCCCAAGCCTTTAGCACACATCGGAGGAATGCCTTTTTTCATACGCTAAACCGTCGGGAACTTCTGCAGGACTTCTGGTGCACAGACACCGTTCTTGTAAAAGAGCTTTACCAGCAGCGCGATGCTTTGTGGAAATAGACAAGTTGGGCCTCTTTGACGCAAACTGAGGAAAATCCGTGTGCCGCACGTCTGTTGGTGTGCATATTCTGACGCTTACAGCGCCATCTATTGGTAAAATTTTTGATATTTTTTTGTTGTTCCATGGCTTTTTCCAGCGCATCAATAAAATACTGCCACGCGTTAGTGGCCGCGTGGTTTGAAACGTCCTGTCACGGGCTGCGCGGCCACTCCCGCCGGAGTTTCGAGTCCTCCCTCGGGCATGGCTGTGTGTGTTGTTCTTAGCATAAGTTAGTTTAAGTAGTGTGTAAGTCTAGGGACCGATGACCTATGCAGTTTGGTCCCTTAAAAAAATCACATAAATTTGAAAATTTGAACAAAATGCTGTTCAAAATCGACATTATATTCAGTGATTCTCTTTCTACAGTGTTTTGAAATTGGATCTTTAACTATGGACACCCAGCGTTTTGTAGCCGACGTGGTGTCTACTCAGCAACAACGTTACACTTCTCCCTTCCAACGACGAACAGTATCTACACTACTGGCCATTAAATTTGCTACACCAAGAAGAAATGCAGATGATAAACGGGTATTCATTGAACAAATATATTATAGTAGAACTGACATGTGATTATATTTTCACGCAATTTGGGTGCATAGAACCTGAGAAATCAGTACCCAGAACAACCACCTCCGGCCGTAATAACGGCCTTGATACGCCTGAGCATTGAGTCAAACAGAGCTTGGATAGCGTGTACAGGTACAGCTGCCCATGCAGCTTCAACACGATACCACAGTTCATCAAGAGTAGTGACTGGCGTATTGTGACGACCCAGTTGCTCTGCCACCATTGACCAGACGTTTTCAATTGGTGAGAGATCTGGAGAATGTGCTGGCTAGGGCAGCAGTCGAACATTTCCTGTATCCAGAAAGGCCCGTACAGGACCTGAAACATGCGGTCGTGCATTATCCTGCTGAAATGTAGGATTTCGCAGGGATCGAATGAAGGGTAGAGCCGCGGGTCGTAACACATCTGACATGTAACGTCCACTGCTCAAAGTGCCGTCCAGACGAACAAGAGGTGACCGAGACGTGTAATCAATGGTACCCCATACCATCACGCCGGGTGACACGCCAGTATGGCGATGACGAATACACGCTTCCGATGTGCGTTCACCGCGATGTCGCCAAACACGGATGCGACCACCATGATGCTGTAAACAGAACCTCGATTCGTCCGAAAAAATGACGTTTTGCCATTCGTGCACCCAAATTCGTCGTTGAGTACACCATCGCTGGCGCTCTTGTCTGTGATGCACCGTCTAGGGTAACCGCAGCCATGGTCTCCGAGCTGATAGTCCATGCTGCTGCAAACGTCGCCGAACTGTTCGTGCAGATGGTTGTTGTCTTGCAAACGGCCCCATGTGTTGACTCAGGGATCGAGACGTGGCTGCACGATCCGTTACAGCTATGCGGATAAGATGCCTGTCATCTTGACTGCCAGTGATATGAGGCCGTTTGGATCCAGCACTGCGTACGTGTTACCCTCCTGAACCCACCGATTCCATATTCCGCTAACTGTCATTGGATCTCGACCAACACGAGCAGCAGTGTCGCGATACGATAAACCGCAATCGATAGGCTACAATGCGACCTTTATCAAAGTCGGAAACGTGATGGTACGCATTTCTCCTACTTACACGAGACATCACAACAACGTTTCACCTGGCAACCTCGATCAACTGCTGTTTGTGTATAAGAAATCGGTTGGAAACTTCCCTCATCACGTTGTAGGTGTCGCCACCGACGCCAGCCTTGTGTGAATGCTCTGAAAAGCTAATCATTTGCATATCACAGCATCTTCTTCCTGACGGTTAAATTTCACGTCTGTAGCACGTCATCTTCTTGGTCTAGCAATTTTAATGGCCAGTAGTTTAATTTATTTTCTCTATTCCTGCCTTCGTTCATTCGCTCTTCGTATTTGCACGGTACGATTTTTCGTTTATTGCAAGCTGTTACAGTTGAAACGTGGTTTCGTTTGCGCCTATTGGCAGATATTCTAGTAGTTGTGCCTTGGATGCAACGCGAGTGGTGCATGTTTGTCTGCCATCTTCGATACCGGATCGGTAAGTTAACCGCAGAGGAAGTTCCAGGAAGGAGCGTGCAGTACAGAAAGACGTATGCGCCGTCCTTCAGCGCCTGCTAGCGATGCCACAATGTCACAACGTTCAGTACATTCTAGTTCACATCTGCGATACCGTTATGTTGCGACTACGCTCGTAAAATCAAGTCAGTTAGCGCCATGTACAAGAAAACAACTTTCGATGGCTGTAGCGTTCTTCGTTATTTGCGAAATAATAAGTTACACTTCTTTTCATGTTATAGACCGAATTCATCCAAGAGACAGTTTATATCAGAATATTGTTTGGTCTGCACGTATCAAGCAATAGTTCCTTGACTTCACGAGGGTTCTATAGTCACAGAACGTTCTCTCAATAAAGGAGAAATCTTTGAATCAATCCCATGCATATACATTCTTTTTGGGGTACAGTTCACAGACAATGGATTCCCTTTACTCAGAATATGAACACCGAGTAATGACAAAATGTTATTGTTAATACTCAATATCATTGACATCATGTCTATGAGCAGCAATAAGCTATAGCTAGTATAGAAAGTTAGAGCTGCTTGTATACACATTATACAAGCAGCTCTAACTTTCTATCACTAGCCAGTGCAATGTGCAATGATTTGTGAGACAGAAGGTAAGCCACATTCGCGAACAACCGATGGTCTGTTACACCATTGCGTCTCGTTCCGGCCGAGAGTAGTTTTTAGGTGGCTACTCACTCTCATCTTCGGGGAATGCTGATCTGGCAGTCCAGTCTCTTACTGTTAACAAACAGTTACAAAAAAAATTTACACGGACAATTATGGTGACGGGAAACACGTCCAATCACAGATTTAAAACACAATAACAGCCGAAACACAGATTTCGATTGGCAATATTTTACGAACAAACGGCGAAGAAAAAGATCAAGCGATTGAAAAGTTAAGTTTTTCAGCAGTAAGCATCGCAAGAGGTAGAATTTTAGGCCAGAAGCTTATTGTTGGAAAAATAAGAAGCTTGTAAAGTTAGCTTGACTAAACAGAACGTAGAGGACTTGTATTTTAGCGATTCTTAGTGTATTTCAGTTAAAGTGCCCACTAATCTGCGACCAGTTTCATCTTTTGTGCTTTGTAACTTGGGTGTTAGTAACTGAAATAAGACTTATTTAAAATCCATTCAAATCCTTTACCCGAAACAAGACATATTCATTAGTAGCACTCATTCATGTTCCCAAAAGTAAAAGAAGAAATAACTTGAATTTAAGTTCCCTTCGACATCGGCATCGGTGGAGCAGCAGGACAAATTCATTTATCAAGACATGCAGTTGGTGTGATAAAGCAAGAATCTTGAAACTAAAAGAAACACATGCTCGCTCGCAAACTACGAAGAATATGGCAATAAACGTGTCACAGTGCTGAGGCCATAGTAAACCCATTCCTTCATGTATATTTAAATCAAAATGCTGGTCTTCCTCGGTGGTGTACTTGGTATCGAAGGACAGTTAGGTTGTAACAGCCCACCCACAATGAGTGTTTTTAAGCCAGACTTCCAGCTCAGTTGAGCAAAGGCGGTGTAACCGTCTGTGGCCTTTCTGAAAAATCCAGTCCCACATTAGTCTCACACGAAACAACGCTTAGGAAAAGTGAAAGACAAGGGTACGTTGAGTCTGCAAACTCCTGCTTACACTATGCTCTGATGATCCATTTATAAGATAACCTCCAGCCCTTGAGAGGAATCCGGCTTTACGTCAAAGGCTACAAGATACATTTCGCCCAGATTGCTTCTCTAATATTAACGGATTTTAAAACTGTTAACTGATGCGTTGGTTTCCATACTTCTACGTTTCAACGACCGTGACTTTTGTGGGAGCTTATTGCTTTAGATGTCTTGTGCAATGTATTATTATTTGAGAGATCAATTAAAAGAGATCAATGACACAGAACAGATCATACCACAGAAATTATCGATAATAGCTTCATCAAATTTGAAGTGAACACATTTCATACCTCAGAAATTATAGGTAGTAATCTTCTGCAGAGATGTTTCCAGAGGTTGATTCTGACATTTACTGTGATTTATTACACAACCTTGATTCTGTACGAGAAATATGTTTAGGAATAAAACATCCCCCAGGCTGTGGCTAAGCCATGTCTCCACAGTATCCTTTCTTTCAGGAGTGCTAGTTCAGCAAGCTTCGCAGAAGAGCTTCTGTAAAGTTTGGAAGGTAGGAGGCGAGATCCTGGCAGAAGTAAAGCTGTGAGTACCGGGCGTGAGTCGTCCTTCGGTAGCTCAGATGGTAGAGCACTTGCCCGCGAAAGGCAAAGGTCCCGAGTTCGAGTCTCGTTCGGGCACACAGTTTTAATCTGCCAGGAAGTTTCATATCAGCGCACACTCCGCTGCAGAGTGAAAATCTCATTCTGGAAACATCCCCCAGGCTGTGGCTAAGCCATGTCTCCGCAGTATCCTTTCTTTCAGGAGTGCTAGTTCTGCAAGGTTCGCAGAAGAGCTTCTGTAAAGTTTGGAAGGTAGGAGGCGAGATACTGGCAGAAGTAAAGCTGTGAGTACCGGGCGTGAGTCGTGCTTCGGTATCTCAGATGGTAGAGCACTTGCCCGGGAAAGGCAAAGGTCCCGAGTTCGAGTCTCAGTCGGGCACACAGTTTTAATCTGCCAGGAAGTTTCATATCAGCGGACACTCCGCTGCAGAGTGAAAATCTCATTCATTATGTTTAGGAATAGTTTTCACCTTTTATCGCCATCAATGAGAAGTTCTGAGGATGGTCATAAGATGTTGGAAGCAGTCATGGAAAGCTATCAGATATGCTGAAACTTCATTTCATCCCTTCCTCGGAACTGCAGTGGCGCTAAGCGAAGGCTCACGCTCTTGGAACGTGGAACTAATTACACGACATATTGCTCCGAAGATCAACTAGGAAACGAATATTGGATATATTTACAAAATAATTTAATACTGGTCACGAACTTCGCTTTGATCTCCAAGACAGATTTACACTTGTTAGCTGCTGAGTACCAATGACTGATGTCCTTTAGCTGTCTACCACTGCTTTCTTCCTCTTCCTCGAGAGGTTGTGCATTGCGAAGATTATTGTCTCGCAATATTTGGTTACATATTTTTTGGATATTCTATTCTCTAAAATTATGAAGAATGTAGTAACCAGTCGCGGAAACATAATTGTTTTTATCTTGTTGCAAATCGATTTCGACTGATATCAATCATCATCGGTGCTAATACAAATACAAGAGACAGGGCATAAACAACAACTGCCTTAACAAACGAAAAAATTGACAATAAAACATAGTTACATCAATTACAACATATAAAGATGTCTGAAATTAAAATTCAAAGTCATAACATACCATTTTTCTAACCGATACCTGTCATAAGTAGAATGATTGTCCTTGGCAGATTTCTATCACAAAGTGACACATCATAGGTCAATACTACATCATGAGGTGGCGCCACGTTGCAATAAGCGCCCGCTATGTAAAATACAAAAGTAATGTAAAATAGAAGCAATAAGGAATACATCACATTACAAAAGAATTATGCAGTGATGGTAATTGATAATACCAGTTTAAATAATTACAACAAGTGAAAATGTCTGAACATTGTTTGTCAGAAGATAATAACAAATTAAGTATAGTACGTCAAAACTACGATCGTCAAAATTGTAAGAAGAGATAAACTTGCTAAAAATATGATTCCATTCACACAAATTTAGGAAATGAAACTTGTGTGTCATAAAGACGAAACCAAATAGTCGCATCAATGGCCATCTTGCCGTTCTACATACGAACTACAAGTGCATCAAAAGGCACATTTATGTTACTTCCAATAGATGACACTATGTTACTGAATGCACAAATCCAAAGTTGACAGAGTTCAGGTAAAAAATTAAAGTACGAGATAAACAATGGTATTACTTAAATAATTCGACTAACAAAAGTGTTGCACATTTAAAGAACCATATATGTGGATAACGACATTAGATCTACTTTGCAGACTACAGCCTCATGAACAAATGTACAATGCGCCCTTACATTTCTCATGAGTATGGTGGTAATCGATACAAAGATTGCCATATTATTGCCAAGAACTGGCGATAAAATAGGTGCTCAAAAATCAATCACAAAACAACAAGAGCAGCAATTCTAAACACCAAAAACCATTTATAATCTACCAACCACTTTTTGAATAAGAATGGCTCAGTTTAGGTATGAAAATTGACAATTGCATCAGATTTCACAAAACACATATTTTCATTAAAAGTTAATACATATAAGGAGATACAAAACATAACTTTGGCACCATGTTAGTAAACACAGCGTCAGCGCACGCGCAGAACGGCCGCTCTGCGTCTCCTGGCTGAAGGCGTTTGAGTCTGGCGCCATCTATCTGCAAATTTTTGCGCATGCGTGGTTTCTGCGCCTGCACAATCTTCACGCGCGTGCTCTATATACAGCGGCGTCGACATGCGGATCTTTTCAGTCGTACCTAGCCACCAGCGAGGTTAACCATCTGATGATGTCGGACAGTTGCTCCGAAGAAATATTGTGGGATTTGCTCAACGTCATCCGGCGGCACACCCGTGAAGACTATTTACAACATATCCGCTGGGAAAGCCTGAAGAGTCACAGATACAAAACCATTTATAAATCAAAAGTTAAAATTGTAGAATAAATAGACGTAATTCGATGTAAGGTGACCCATATAATCATCAGGAAGGGAGCAACACAACATATATATTATATCGTTTTTTTCTTTCTTTCTTTATTGTGATTTCGTTCCCCTGTCCCATATGGGCAGGGGAGAGCTGTCAGCGGCACAATATGCCGCTCTTCAGCTGACTGACATGACAACTAATACAAGAATGACATGTTACATATAAGGCGATAAAAAAGGGGGACATAAAACAGAGTAAGGGGAGACAATGGAGGTAAAAATACACTGACATGGAGATGTTCATAGGGGGACAATTAAAAAAGTCGAAATAAAGTTAAAGAAAAACTGTTGGCGATTCTTAAAACACAAAGAAGACACTGATGGCACACACCAGGTTAAAAGTCGACCACAGTATTAAAAACACTCTAGAACAGCACACTTTAAACCCACTTAGAGCACACACGATGAAGAATAAAACTGCCAGATGGGACCAGCCGAGGGAGAGGCTGAAGAGGATGGAAAAGGAGGGGAGAGCAAGGGGCATCAGGAGAGGTGGCTGGATGAAAAGAGTAGGGGCGCCAGCAGGTACACCAAGAGGCAGGAGACTGGTGGGGCAGGAGATGAAGAGGGAAGACAAGGCAGGAGGGAGCACAAGAGAGGGAGGGGACGTAGGAGGGGAAAGCCACTCAGGAGAAGAGAGGGGGAGGAGAGGGCGCCCTGAGGAGGAGGCAGGAGGAAGATGGGTTTAGAGTTGGTAGGAAGGGTAAATGTCAGAGTGAAGCCCATCACCCGGGAGGGGTAGATGGTGGAAGATGCATTGGGAAAGGAGGCGGAGGGTGTGGAGATGGAGAGAGGGTGGTACACAACGGTAAAGGCGCGGCAACGGGCTGGGGGTGGAGAGGAAGGGAGACACCAGGGGGTGAGGGGGATCAATGCGGTGGACAATATATAGTGTGCGGATGTGTTCAAGGAAAAGAAGAAGCTGGGGGAAGGGGATGAGGTCGTAGAGGATGCGCATTGGGGATGGAAGGCAGATGCAGAAGGCGAGGCGGAGCGCATGGCGTTCGAGGATTTGGAAGGATTTATAGAACCTGGGAGGGGCGGAAATCCAAGCCACGCTGGCATAACAGAGTATGGGGCGGATTAAGGATTTATTATGTCGTTCTAATGTGAACACATATGAACAAACTTGTAATCACAGATCATCTGCTCAATGCAGCAAACTTAAATTCTAGTGGCCTCAAATATTCGTTGAAACACCGATTAGCTACGTTAGTTTGCCCAAAAAATATAAAGGCCGCTATACATCGAGTAAGGTGATACTGATAACGACCTGTCAATCATTAGAAAATGGAAAAACAGTAACGACATAATCTGTAAATCTACTCCTTCAGCGAACTAGATCGAACCACTGAGGCCATCTACAGAGAAAAAGCATAGTTGTTGATGAGCACACAAAATTTCCAAAACGATAGATGGCGGTGCAAGGGAGTAGAACTATCAAGTATGGTGTGCAGTTTTTATCTAGCTAAATGGATGAAAAGCTATTATTTTTCATTGCTGGTAGAATGGGTAAAATCATGCCTGTTTACATACGCTCTATAAGCGGAAAACGCCACTATTTATGAAGCCCAACATTTATGGAGCCAACATTCAAACTTCTATTCTCTTTTTACTCTTTTCGTTTTAGAGTGGTTTATTTCTCTCCAGAGTAGCGCTTTGGGCATTTTGTACCAATCGCTGGTCTGATCGCATTGTTCTAAATTCATCTTGAAGTTGAAGCTCACTCTTATGTCTGTATTTATTTACAAATAAATTTGTTTTTGGATAGGTTGCACCTTGAGCAAACAGTTATTTTCTTGTTTTTACTCATACATATTTCGGTGAATTTAGATCATCATCAGTGGGTTTCTTTATTTTCTTTTTATTAAACAACATGAAAATTGATCTTTACTATCTGTACATACAGAAATCTCAGTTTTTAAGAAAGTATCCACAAATTTGAAAACAGACAAAAAATATTTTTATATGTACCTTGTTATCACATGCTGCGACTTTTGTGGTTTTCTGTATTTTGCTTTGCAGTCGTTTTTCTTTCACGAATTCTCATCTGAAACTATACATAGCTTAATGTAGAAAGTTATTTGTGTCAAAAACTTACGACTGAGAGTGATATGATGAATATTATTTTATTCTATGTGGAAGAATGTGAGAGTGTGCGTTTGTGTCTGTCAATGCAATTTGTTTCCACTTACTTTTTCTACTTTTTCCAATATCATCACTTTGAAAACTGCGTTTCGAAACTTGCGCTTTGTCACTGTTTATAAGAAACGAAAACAACAAAGCGAAGAGTTTAATGCATTAATCTGTTCTGGAGGGGAGCTTTGAATTTTGTTTTGATCTTAGACTTCGCGAGGTGTATCTGACTTCATGTGTGTGTGTGTGTGTGTGTGTGCGCGCGCGCGCGGGCTTGTGTTTACCGATTTGGGTCGACAAGCTATTCTTTGAGGACAGAGAACAGTTCCGTTGTAAAGAGCTGTGTATAGCATTCGTTTATTATTTCTTGTCCTTCAACTATGGCTTTCTGTATTGGGTAGTTTCCTCGGCTATTAAGTATTTTTGGTGATGGAGCGGGGGGGGGGGGGGGGGGACTGTTGCTGCATATCATAACTTCTAGGCCGCTGCTGATGTCTGTTTATCGGTAGTCCTTATCCATATCCACAAGGTGCTCCGCAAATTATGAATAGCAGCTGTTAAATTTTCGTGCTTTTCTTCGTTCAGTGTACCCTATATTGAAATTTCTGCTTGTCTGCCCAATGTAAATTGAAATTCAATCCTGATGCGTCAGCTGATAAATACCAAGTGTATTCTGTTTGTGTTGGTGATGGCTGCACTTAGTTTTCTCTGTATTATCTGCTTTGTAGGCTATTTTTAGTCCTTGTTTTGCGAATGTGTTCCCTACTCTGTGAGCTGTTCTAAGTAAGAGTGTATCGTTTGCTTGCTGATGTGTTTGTGGGCCATTCCGGTTTTTGTGTATTTGTTCTGTATATTTTCGTCTTGTTTATTTGTGTTCTGTGTTTCTGCATGTTGGTGATGGTCTATTTGTTTTTATGTGCTAAGTCTCCCTCTCAATGTTGTTTTAATTCTGTGATTCAAGTTTGTTCATAACGTATTCACGAACAGCGCGCGAAAAAAACGAACATCCATATCTCTTCGCGCGAGCTTTAGTTTCCCCTATTTTATTGACACTATCGTTTCTCCCTATGTAGGTCGGCGCCAACAAAATATTTTCGCATTCGGAGGAGAAGGTTGGTGATTGAAATTTCGCGAGAAGATTCCGCTGCAACGAAAAACGCCTTTGTTTTAATTATCTCCACCCCAAACCCTGTATCATATCCTCGTGACACTCCCTCCCACATTTCTCGTTGCTACAGAACTTGCTGCCCTTCTTTTAACTTTCGCGATGTGCTCCGTTAATCCTATCCGCAAATTGTGCACGACGCACAAGCGTAGCATAGGCAGTCTTTTTAGTAAATCTGTTGCATCTTCTAAGTGTTCTGCCAATAAAACACACTCCGATTTGCCTCCCCCTCAACATTATCTCTATGTTCTTTCCAACTGAAGTTCATAATTGTAATTCCTAGGCATTTAGTTGAAATTACGGCCTTTAGATTTAATCGTGTAACCGCAGATTAACAGATTCCTATTCACACTCATGTGGATGACCTCCATTATTCATTGTGTGGGATCAATATTTTATCTAAATCGTTTTGAAATTGGTTTAGATCTTCTTATGACTTTACTAGACGATAAACGACAGCATCACCTGCAACAACCAAAGACGACTGCTCAGATTTTCTCCTAAATCTTTTATATAGATCAGGAACAGCAGAGGGCCTATAACACTGCCTTGGGGAACGCAAGAAATCACTTCTGTTTTACTCGATGACTTTTCGTCAATTACTACGGACTGTGACATCTCTGGCAGGAAATCACGAATCCAGTCACATAACTGAGACGATATTCCATAAGCACTCAATCTGATTATAAGCCGCTTGCGAGGTACGGTGTGAAAAAAAAGACTTCTGGAAATCTAAAAATACGGAATCAATTTGATATCCCTTGTCGACAGCACTCACACTTCGTGTTTCACAAGAGTGATGTTTTCTAAATCCGTGTTGACTATGTGCCAATAGACCGTTCTCTTAGCGGTAATTCATATTGTTCGAACACAATACATGTTCGAAAATCCTGCTGTATATCGACATTAATGATAAGGACCTTTAACGTAATTGTTTACTCCTATTACCTTTCTTGAATGTTGGTGTGACCTGTGTAACTTTCCAGTCTTTCGGTACGCATCTTTCGTTGAGCGAACAGTTGTAAATTACTGTTAAATATGGAGCTATTGCATCAACATGATCTGAAAGGAACGTAATTGGTTTACAATCTGGACCGGAATACTTGCCTTTATTAAGTCATTTAAATTGCATTACTACTCCTAGGAGATCTGCTCAAAGTTACTTATGTTGGCATCTGTTCTTTATTCGAGTTCAGGAATATTTACTAAGTCTTCTTTGGTGAAGGATTTTCGGAAGGCTGTCTTTAGTAACTCTGCCTTAGTAGCTCTGTCATCGATAATATTTCCATTGCTATCACGCAAAGAAGGCATTGATTGTGTCTTGGCGCTAACATACTTTACATAAGACCAGAATCTCTTTGGATTTTGTATCAGGTTTCGAGACAAAGTTTCGTTGTGGAAACTATTATAAGAATCTCGCATTGGAGTCCGTGCTAAATTTCGAGCGTCTGTTAAAGAGCTCCAATCTTGTGGACTTTTCGTTCATTTAAATTTGGCAGGTTTTTTCGTTGTTTCTGCAAGTGTTCCGAGTAGTTTTGTGTACCAAGGGAGATCAACTCCGTCGTTTGTTGATTTAATTGGTATAAATCTCTCAATTGCTGCCGATACTATTACATTAAATTCAAGCCGCATCTGGTCTACACTTACATTGTGAACTTGGAAGGAGTGGATATTGTCTGAGAGAAAGGCATTAATCGAATTATCATCAGCATTTTTGAATAGGTATATTTTTTATTTATTTTTGGTGGATCTGAGAGTTACAGTATCCAGTATCTCTACGACAACAATATGTTCACTAATCTCTGTATCCGTTTTGATGCTCGTTATTAGCTCAGGTTCATTTGTTACTAAGAGGCCAAGTGTGCTTTCACAACCACTTACTATTCGAGTGGACTCATGAACTAATTTCTCGAGATAAATTTGAGAGAATGCGTTTAGTACAATTTCAGATGATGTTTTAGCGTGTTCTGGATTTAAACATTTAGATCGCCAACAAATAGAGGATAAATTGAAGGCATCACCAACTACAATTGTATGATTCGACTACGTGTTTGAAATTAGACTTAAGGTGTTTCCAAACTTTCAGCAATTGTACGTATCACCTGAGTTGTAGGGTGGGTAAAAGGATTCCATTATAATTTCATTCTGTTCCCAAGAATGACCTCTAAGCATATGAGCTTATAGGAACCTACTTCAGTTTCACAGAAAGATAAACTACTTCTAAAAGCAACAAACACTTCATCGCCAACTGTATTTAGGCGATCCTTTCCACACATCGTTAGGTCTTTCGCAAAAATTTCGGCCGAACTTATCCCCAGCTTTAGCCAGTTTTCAGCGCCAATAACGATTTGAGCATCAGTGCTTTCTTGTTAGCGCTTGGAGCTCTGGTACTTTCCCAGCACGGCTTCAACAATTTACAACTGTTATACCGATGGTTTCTAGATCTAAGTTCTTTCTGTGTTCGACCCGCACCCTTTGAGATTGAAGCCCTTTTCGTGTCTGCCCGAGGCCCTCCAACGGTCAAGTTCACGCCACACAGCCCCCGCTACTCGTGTAGCCGCCTCGCAGAACCGTCTGAGCCTCTGATTCAGACCCTCCACTCGGTTCTGTGCCAGAGGTCCGCAATCGGTCCTGTCGATTACGCTGCAAATGGTCAGGTCTGCTTTCATCTCGCAAGCAAGACCGGCAGCCTTGATCACTTCACACAGCCTCCCGAAACCAGAGAAAATCTCCTCCGGTCAAAAGCGACACACATCATTACTACCTACGTGAGCCACCACCTGCAATTGGTTACGCCCTGTGCTGTTCATGGCATATAGAAGGACCCATTCCACGTCTGGAATAGCTCCACCCGGTATAAACACGGGGTGCACACTGGCTTTCTTCCTCTCCTTAGCAGCCACGTTGTTGAAGGGCCCCATAACGAGCCTAACGTTGGAGCTGCCAACTACCAATAAACCCATGCTCTATGACTGCCCAGACTTGCAGACTGAGAGGTTGCCTCTGAAACAGGACGAGCGACTGTACCTGGCTGGGGGACATTGTCGTCCACAGAATTTGTCTGATTATCTGTATGTCATTTTTGCAGTTTTCTACACTCAGTGGCTTTTATTCATCTATGTAGCTGCTATTGGAGAGTAGCTTTTTGTGCGTAATAGGGTGGTTTGAGTTTTTGCGTATGGCTGTGCTGATAGTGGTGACTTTCTTGAATATCTGCATATTATGAGGTCAAAAAAATTTAATTTATTTTCTATTTCTCTGGCGAATATTATTTTTGGATGTAGAGACTGTGCTTATGTCAATGTGCAGTAGATGGATTCAACTACATCTAGAAGGCATATAATGTCATCTGCATAGCGATGGCAATATGCAATCCTGTATTGCTTTGGTGTTACTATGGTTTCAAACGTTTTGTGCTCAATATGTTTAAGGGAGATGTTGGCTCGGAGTCCACCGACTGGTGAGCCCCGTATTTTTGTGAGTAGGACTGGTTTTCAAATGAGAAATACTTTCGGTCTGTGATTATTTTTAGAATGATTATTATTTATTTTGTGTGGTGATAGGGAATGTCTTTTTGTTGTTGTAATTGCTGCTGGATGATTCTGATGGCTTGTAAGGTGGTGATATAGGTGTACGTGGATGTGAAGTCAAATGATGTGACTGTCGCTTTCGTGGATATGTTGTCATGTTTGATCTTTTGTATCAGCTCTTCTGTGTTGTGTATACTTCTGTTGTTTGTGCATTCGTAATTGTCCTGTAAGTATGTCGGTATTTCTCTGGGTAGAAGATATGTAGGTGCACTTCTGAAGTTTGCAGCTGGGAGTATGTGAAGAGAAAGTTCTCTTTGCTGATGACAGCCACATCATAGTCATTGACAAGACACCACAACTCCCTTTAGAGCAGGATTTTTTGAAACAGTGTTGTTTCGTGGGGAGTAAATAGTGCTCCGCGAATAACTGTTATTAGCATGCTTTTTTCGTCATTTTTCTTATATTATTGTGGTTTCTGTGTTATTAATTATGATTTAAAATTGAAATAATCGGTAATGAAATAAGTTTTCTCATTTTTCAAAATTTTATCAATTTTATTAACCTTCAAAGTAAACAGGGTTTCCACCAAGGTACCAGGATTCTCAGTTTTCAGTCAGTGGAAATGTTTGGAAACCAATGCTTTCGAGAAAGCAAAAGAAAGTGTCAGCGAAGTTTATGACTGGGCAGAAGGTAACAAGTTAACATAAGCATAAAATAGAGAAAGTATTCACTTCAGCATAAAGAGTGAACGCAATTATTTTACGAAACGCATAGATGACGAATTCGTAAACTGTGTAACTGACACAAAGTTTTTAAGGATGAATAATGACTGTCAGTTAGCATGTGCTGAGCACATAGAGATTCTGGGAAAGAGAATGTCCACAGTCTGTTTCGTTTTTAGGGCTCTGTCAGTAATTTGTAACAGTAGTGCTGTGTGGTAACATACTATTCCTATGTGCCCTCAGTTTTTAACTATAGGATTCTTTTCTGGGGATCTAAGCCACAAAACATGGAAATAATTTTTTAACTGCACAAAAAGGCCATAATAATAATAATTAGAAGTAGTATTCAGACTTAGTATAAGGAACTGTTTAAAATACTAGCTATCCTTACTACACCAAGTGAGTACACCTACCAATTTGTTGAATATATCAGGGAAGCATTACTAGGACGTTCACTAATAGTTCTTGAGCCTTGCGCGGCTCGTGTTCATTCCATTTATTGTTTGTCATCTTCTTTTACGCTACTGCCGCCTCGTGTCTTATTCCATTTACTGGCGTCACTAACTTCTGCCTTACTTGCCCGTGAGTGGCAGCAGCAGCGCTTATCGATAAGTGCATAGTCGTACCATCTCTGGAGCGACCGATAGTATTTCCGGGTCGTCGTGTTTCTGGTAGTCAGTTGGAGACGGACCACGAGTGCATTTTGGCACGGAGCAGCGTCGGGGACGGAGCGCCAGTGAGGTGCGGACAGACAGCACTTGCCGACTGCTGGCGACACACATGCACTGTCCGACGGAAAGAGACAGGAGCGGGAACGACCATTGGTTGGTCGTACGGTCGGTCGTCTCATCAGCCGACGTGTATTTGGTCTTTTGACCGTTTCCGTGTGTGGGGGGGGGGGGGCAGTGGGTCGGTTGGGGCAGAGCAGCGAGGAAGTCTCCGTGGCGCATGGTCAGGCCGGAACCGCTGGCAGCGTGCACACGCGGTTGGAATCGTGAGGCGCTTCTTGCGAGGGTTACGAAGTTCGTCGCCCATCGATCCTAAACACTAAAGTTGAGTGCTCACTTAACCTACTATCAAGCCTCAACTGCTACCACATCTCTTCGTTTGATCCTCGTTGTCGCTTTCTGGGAGATTCCCGCGAGCAGCAATGTGTGTGCTTTGAAGGCGACCAGAATTGCAGCCGTCTTATTGTGTGGTGTTTAACTTAATTTAATTCATTCCTTCATTAATGAAGTGTACCAGCGGTATCTTCTGTCTTGTGGCCGTTGACGTTCCGGTTACCTGCACATGGCGTTGACGTAGTTTTCGGAAGTGTATTTTCCTCGTCGTGTAGTTCGACAGCTGGGGTGTTGTTGGTACTTTTGGGCGTTTATTCTGACTTGGCTGGATTGGGTACCAGTATCCAGAACGTTGTGCTATTGACATCTTGTTGTCGTTTTGCTGATAGGGTGGAGCAGAACTGATCTTGTTGGTTGGTTCGTCGGCCGGCTTTCGGTTGGGTTGCCTTCCGATTAAGAGGTTGTCGGTCTGGCTGCCTGTCTCACCTAGACGTGCATTAGTGTTACCTTCCCAGGCCGATCCTTGGAACCTTCTGAGCGCCACTCCTTGTGTTTTACGTAGTGATATCCCTTTTAGTCTTAGGTACTCTGTGTAGCCTTCAGCCGAGTTATATGGGAAAAATTTAAGCTAAGGATTTCAGACTATTTATATTGAAGATAAAAATGTTTTCTAAAGAAGTGAAACCTCCAGAAGAACTCCTGTACCTCAATTCCTTGCTTAGGCCTTGTGCCTTGGATTTTCGGCGTAGTCTTGAGCGGATCTAAATTAAATCAGAGGAACTATTTCGTTAAAACTTTGAGAGTTTTTGATTCTTAGTTGTGTGGTTGTGTGTTATAAGGAATAAAGTTATATGTTGAGTGCAACTGACAGTAACTTATTTTCGCCCCTTTCCACAAATATAACCTCATCCGCTCTGTCCTGCTAGCCCAGGGGTTTCAGTTATATAGATTATCACGGAACAAGGGCCGCATTTACCAAGGAAAAACAAACAACTCAAAATAGCATTTCCTATTAGAGAGTAAAATTGTATGATAAATTGTCCAAGGAGATGAAAAAGATTTCAGAAGCGCATCTGTTAAAAAGGCAATTAAAGCGTCCTTCATAAATAATGAATACTAAACAATCAAAGATTGTATAACACTTGCTACATTTAATACTATAATGACTCACTATTATAGAAATTAATAAAGTTCCTGTCCTGTCCTGTCCTTACATCCTTTCTATCCTTTCTTTTACAAGAAAATAATATATGCGAAGATCTGTAGTGCATGACTATAATATCTGGTCATTCTCTTGAGTTCAACATCTTACTCATCATTTCGGCTGAGAAGAGGACACAAAGGCCTCAGGGGATAGTGACATGCTTGTGGGTCAGGCGAAAGCTTTCCACGCAGACTGGAGTTAGTGCGAAGGGCATAACAATAAGTTCTTTATTCTGCAATTTATGTATGCAGTGATGAAGAGAAAACTATTCTTGTATCTAAGAACACTGTGTAATAGGGACAAACCGAAAGAGGCAATCAGTTGTTAAGAAGCTGATCTCATACTCGTGAAGATGAAGCTATTCTGTTTAGGTTTTCCGTGGTTTTCCTAGATCATCTCTGGCAAATGCCGGGCTGTTTCATTCATCGGTCGGCCATCTGTCCGACCACCTATTCTATCCTCGTAAACCAAAGTTACAAAATCTACCTATATATATTATTTTGAGCTATTTATTTTCGTTGTATTATGATAACAAATCGAATATCATTGTAAGATCATACATGGATGAATAAATGAATAATAATAAGTAGTATCCTACTTATGAATTTTTGGTAGATTGGTTAGTGTGGGTTACTTGCAGTTCTTTTGTTTTAGCCATTTCATTTTCTGTTTTGTGAATACGTGCGAGATGTTTTTTAGAAGTACCTGAGTATCCTTCTGGTGCCTGGTTGCTCGATGTGGCGCTCCCACGTCAGGTGCTTAAGAGTGTGACGCCGATGTACTTTGCGGTGTTTCACCATGCGAGGTTTTGTCCTTGCAGTTGCAGTAGTTGAATTTGTCTCCTCAGTGGCGAACGTCTGGCGAGCAGGATGCCTTGCATTTTCTCTATATTTAAAAAAAATAATACACCTCTTCTTTGTCTAGTCCGTTATGCGAAGGGTGATAGATGTCTCGTAATTAGTACGTTTTTGTCGAGTAGGAGAAGAAAGCTCTGTCGTCGGCGTTCTGCAAATTTGTAGGACGTGCTGGAAAATAACTGCCCATTATGAGGAAGACACTATCCATGAAGCCCACCTAGTGTGATTGGAGCACAATCCTTTTAGGCGTATCAGGGAACGAGCAATCAAGCAGCAGGAATAGCAGAAGTGCATCGGAGATCACTCATGGGACCGAACCTCGGGGCACTCCTGTTCGTATTTGCCTTTAGTTCGATAAAAAGTCTCTATTTTTACGGACAATATCCTACAGGAGAGAAGTTTTCACGAGTTTTACGATGTTTCCTTGGATGCATAGCGGGTACATTTTATGGAGTGACCCGGTGTGCCGGATTGAGTCGAAGGCTTTTGCAACATCTTGAAGGACTAGCCCGCTGTAGGTTTTGTGATTGAAGCTGTCTGTAGCCACTTCAGTCACTGTCATTATTTGTTGTGACGGGGTGGGTGAGGGAGGGGGGGAAGGCAGAACGATGCTGCTGTAATCCCAACTGGAATTTTGGTACAATTTGATCTTTTCTCATATGATTTAGTAGAGGTACTAGTGGAAGTGGGTGTATAGTTCACTGGTCGTAGGCAGCAGACTAATTGGACAGTAATGCTGAGGAACCACTGGATCTCCTCCTGGTTCCACGATCGCAACCGCTCCCACGTGTTTCCATTGTTCCGAAACTGTTGTGATCGCTTGATTTCTTTGGAAATATCTGGCCGAATTCAGAAGGATTCGAGATCTGTCCAATGGATTGGAAATCGTATACCACTTGCAGTCAACCCATTATATACGATTGGTTGCTAATAATTTCCGAGAAAGGCGATAGACGATGAGGGTTCAACATCAATAACTATAAAATTTACAGAAACACACCATACTTCAAGATTCCACGAAAACAAATGTAATTCATTGGTTTCAATCAGAACTCGCCATGCCCGTCTCTTGCATTAAAAACTGTCTACAGCTACCTAATGATTCCGCAATCTGATATGAGGGCAATGTGAAACACCAGTTGCACGCCGGATCAGTGATAATACTGTATCCAGGGCTCTGAGTCCCTGTCTGTCGATTACATGGTCCTCACGTTCTGTCGCCTCTCTAGATCGACTGCTTTCTTCTTAATCGTGTGTTCAGTCATGGTTCACCCAGTGCTGCCAACATCGTCGAAGAGTGTCACAGCTCTTATTTAAATGTCGAGCGATCCGCTGATTACTCCAACCGGCTTCTTTGAGCCCAACCGCACGTCTTCTCTCAAGGGCTGATATTGGTGTATATTTGTTCACGCGCCTTCTGCGAGGCATAGTCATTGCCCAAGTGAGTAAATGGAACGAGATTCGCGAAGTCTTCATGCCCTGGTGTCAAAGTGTCCCCTGCTAACTATCCTTGACAGCTGCGAGGTGAAGTTGCGTTGCAGCGTCACACATTCATCCATCGCCCGCCGAAGTTTACAGTTTTGCATTTTCCTTCGTTATCTGTATGAATACTCCTTCATGATGAGTCGTTTTTTTTCCTTACAGTATACAAACAGGTAGTGTTTTAGATAGCGGTGAGGCTGTTTTATGTAGCAATACTTTTCAGACTTTCCCATCTGTCCAGCCATGTAGTAGAAGTTTAATATATTTTCTTATTTTGTTTTCAAACGATAGTATTAACTTTATCTATGCTACAGTCTTTATCTGAAATTACGGAAATTACTCTGGCCAAATAAAGTTTTTCCAAATGTGAAAAGCTGTTCCTAGGTACAACATGGCCGTGCACCTACGAAGAAATACTCTATCACATTTAAAAGTGTTGCTATCGAGAAAATCTTGTCAGTACTTTATTTAGTAGTCTCTATTACACGTCAATAACCAGAAAGTGAAGTCATATTAAGAAGAAATAGTCTCAAAAATTAATTACAATTTAAAAACATTTTGATATAAAAATTACTGGTAACCAACACCAGTTTCCATTTTCAAGAGAAGTAAAATTTCTAAGACGTTGAAGAAACTCAGTTAATTTGTAAATATCGCGTATTCCATGGTAAAAGACCTCCTTCCGTTTGAAGGTACAAGATGCTGAACAACCGACGGAGTATGCCTTAATCGTGTAAACGTTTAGTATCTACTTTTTAAATATAATCAGCATTTTACTCACCATTAAATTGTGTAACTGAAGAATTAACAATAGCCTTCAAATAGCTAAAATACACTCCTGGAAATTGAAATAAGAACACCGTGAATTCATTGTCCCAGGAAGGGGAAACTTTATTGACACATTCCTGGGGTCAGATACATCACATGATCACACTGACAGAACCACAGGCACATAGACACAGGCAACAGAGCATGCACAATGTCGGCACTAGTACAGTGTATATCCACCTTTCGCAGCAATGCAGGCTGCTATTCTCCCATGGAGACGATCGTAGAGATGCTGGATGTAGTCCTGTGGAACGGCTTGCCATGCCATTTCCACCTGGCGCCTCAGTTGGACCAGCGTTCGTGCTGGACGTGCAGACCGCGTGAGACGACGCTTCATCCAGTCCCAAACATGCTCAATGGGGGACAGATCCGGAGATCTTGCTGGCCAGGGTAGATGACTTACACCTTCTAGAGCACGTTGGGTGGCATGGGATACATGCGGACGTGCATTGTCCTGTTGGAACAGCAAGTTCCCTTGCCGGTCTAGGAATGGTAGAACGATGGGTTCGATGACGGTTTGGATGTATCGTGCACTATTCAGTGTCCCCTCGACGATCACCAGTGGTGTACGGCCAGTGTAGGAGATCGCTCCCCACACCATGATGCCGGGTGTTGGCCCTGTGTGCCTCGGTCGTATGCAGTCCTGATTGTGGTGCTCACCTGCACGGCGCCAGACACGCATACGACCATCATTGGCACCAAGGCAGAAGCGACTCTCATCGCTGAAGACGACACGTCTCCATTCGTCCCTCCATTCACGCCTGTCGCGACACCACTGGAGGCGGGCTGCACGATGTTGGGGCGTGAGCGGAAGACGGCCTAACGGTGTGCGGGACCGTAGCCCAGCTTCATGGAGACGGTTGCGAATGGTCCTCGCCGATACACCAGGAGCAACAGTGTTCCTAATTTGCTGGGAAGTGGCGGTGCGGTCCCCTACGGCACTGCGTAGGATCCTACGGTCTTGGCGTGCATCCGTGCGTCGCTGCGGTCCGGTCCCAGGTCGACGGGCACGTGCACCTTCCGCCGACCACTGGCGACAACATCGATGTACTGTGGAGACCTCACGCTCCACGTGTTGAGCAATTCGGCGGTACGTCCACCCGGCCTCCCGCATGCCCACTATACGCCCTCGCTCAAAGTCCGTCAACTGCACATACGGTTCACGTCCACGCTGTCGCGGCATGCTACCAGTGTTAAAGACTGCGATGGAGCTCCGTATGCCACGGCAAACTGGCTGACACTGACGGCGACGGTGCACAAATGCTGCGCAGCTAGCGCCATTCGACGGCCAACACCGCGGTTCCTGGTGTGTCCGCTGTGCCGTGCGTGTGATCGTTGCTTGTACAGCCCTCTCGCAGTGTCCGGAGCAAGTATGGTGGGTCTGACACACCGGTGTCAATGTGTTCTTTTTTCCATTTCCAGGAGTGTATATTATACAGCTCTTAATCATAAAGAACTCGTAATATTTACAAAAGGTGCACAAAACACGACTTAATGTCTTGTACCAACTAAAACAGTAGAAAATGCCTGAAAATGCTGATGGCGGTTGCTAGTGCGCTTTCCTTCGTGTGATTCTAAGATCAAGCACCGACTAGGAAACATCGCGTGTTCCTGGCTACACTATCTGATACAACACCCTCCTCAATTTAAATAAAAAAAAAGAGGAAGATTATTTCACTGCAAATCAATGGTTTGTGTTATCGTCAAGCATTCCTCAGCAATACTTCCATTGACAGAGCAGATGATTGCTGCTAAATGTCTGTTACACTACCGTAATTTACATTCGTGTAAACAAGATGTTGTCAATCATGTATTTTTTACAGACTGGTTTAGTTCATCTTCCAGAGGGATGCTATTCTAGTTCAATAACCATGAATTGTTTCAATCGTTCCAATTTTTCTTACCCTTAGAATTTATTAAATCCATTGCTTAATGTGCTGGGCTTCAGATTCTTTTCACAGGCCATTCTTTCATTCCTTCTGCATGGTATCTGTCAGCTTACTTTACATGTGGCAAGGGTCTTACCGACCACACGCCTACTCTATGAGCCTCTTCCACTTCTGCCTGTCCAATGCGCTGTTTGTCCAGTTGCTGTTGCTGTTCATCCTCGTTGTGTCCTCCCGAATGTTATCCCGCCATCTGATTCTGGGTTTCCCTCTTCCTCTCGTTCCATCTATTGTTCTGCTGAATGCCATTCTAGGTAGTCTATTCTCTGTCATTCTTGCTATATGGCCTGCCCAATTCAACCTTCTCCTCTTAAGCACTTCGACGATGTTCATGTGTCAGCTACTGAACTTTTTTTAAGTTTCCATCGTAAGCCAAGAGATGAATTTACCCATCAACTGAACAATCGTTACATGACTTCCTAGTTAGCATTCTTGACCCCGTACTGTGTGCTTGTGGACATCGTTCCCCTAAGCTCAGATTTTTCCTTTTGAATACAGAATAATACCAGGTGGTTATAACTGAGGTGCAGCTGCTCACAGAGGTCCACTGTGGGCTGCAATTGTCGTATGACAGCGAAACTTGGGTGACATGCGAATGCGTCAATGCGGAACCGAAAAGAATTACTTCCAATTTTGGCCACCAGGTGAAAATCTAACCTGTGAATGCAAGAAAGACTTACACAAATAATACGAGGGCCGTTTTTCTCTTTTTTTTCCAACCTCTTTAGAATATAAATAAAAGACAAGTTCATAGGAAACAATTATTTTATTACCAAAAGTTTTGTGCACTTATGATTACTTTTCAACATGATCACTGAAAAGATTAAGACATTTATTGTACCTGTGGACAAGCTTTGCAATACCCCCTTCAAAAAATGTTGCCACCAATGATTGCAAATGATCATTGATATTGTTTTGAAGGTCTTCGTTTGGTTTGAAAGTGCTGCCCCCCTAGCCACGTCTTCAGTTCAAGGAAAAGGTGACAGTCGCTGGGTGCCATGTCAGGACTGTACGGCGGATGATCCAAAATGTCCCTTTGAAATTGTTCAAGGAGCCGTTGGGTTGTGCCAGCAGTGTGTGGAAGAGCGTTGTCATGGATCAACACAATTCCTGAAGTCAGCATTCCTCTTCGTTTGTTTTGAATGGCTCTCCGCCAACGTCTTAAAGTTTCACAATAAGCAGCTGCATTGACAGTGGTTCCAGGCTGCATAAACTCTACAAGCAACACACCTTTTTGATCCCAAAACACGGTAGCCATAACCTTTCTGTTACTGAATGTTTGTTTGAATATTTTTGGTTTGTCTGGTGAACTTGGATGCATCCATTGTTATGACTGTCGTTTTGTTTCCGCAGTGCCGTATTGGATCCAAGTTTCATCTCCAGTAACAATTGATTTCAAAAAATTCTCTCCTTCATCGTGATAACGGTCAAGGAAAATCAAAGCTCATGACATTCGATGACTTTTGTGGGCTTCCGTCAACATTTTTGGAACGCAACGAGCACAAAGTTTTTTGTAGCGTAAATGTTCAATAACGATAGAGTGTACGACAGATCTTGAAACTTCCGGAATTTCCATAGACAAAGCAGTTATGGCGATCCTACAGTTTTCTCTAACCATTCTGTAAACTCGTTCAGCAATGTCGGCTGTAAAGACAGACTTGCGTCCTTGGCCCTCTTTATCATGAACGTCATTTCGGCCATCTTTAAACTTTCGGCACCACTCACGCACAACACCATCAGCCATGGAGTTATCACCGTACACTCGGCTCATTCTCCGATGAATTTCTGTTGCACTATTCCCTTCTGCTTGCAGAAACAAATAACACTTCGTAATTCACACTTGGCGGGAGCAACAATGACGGCAGCCATGTTTACGTGGCTGTAGTGCAATACAGACTGATGCAGTAAGGTCTGCAATGGCGGAGTGTCTAGTGCGAGAGATGTGCAGTGGCCTACAGCGCATGTCAACTTTCTGCCGCTCGCGTAGCTTCTATACCAAGCGATCGGAGGTTTTTTTTTTTTTTTTTTTTTTTTTTTAAAAAAAAAGGCTCTCGTATCATACGTAATGAATTAGGAACGGTATACGACTAGAAAAGGTCAATTGAGAAAGTCATAATGTTGATTCTATTATTAACCCTCTTGCATGAAAACAGCGGTTTCTACACAGTTACACTCATCCAAAACAGGAATCACATGCTGTACAAGGAGGTCTCGATAATGCTCAGACATCACTCTACACCTGACAGGCTCTCTGAATGTATTCTCTTGAAAGAACAACGGTCCGGTAGTAAAGGTGTTTGTGAATTCACACCATACAGTCGCATATGGCTCTTCTTGCACAACACGCGGTTTAACAATACCCCAAATTCGGCAGTTCTGTGTATTCACAGCAACCTGTAGTGTAAACTGCGCCTCGTCACTCCATAGAACATTGCCTGGCCACATGCCGTCAACTTACATCCGAGCCAGTAACAGACGAGCGCATTCAGAACCTTACTGCGGATCATGAGGTTTCAGTTGCTGCACCGTCTGCATATTGTACGGGTACCGGCGTAAAATAGACCGCAAAGCTTTCCGTACTGTTGACCACGGGATGGACAATTCTCGTGACACTGCACGGGGCACGTGGTGCGTGGTCAGTTACAGCAACAGCAACCTCGTCAATAACTTCCATCGGGATAGGACGCCTTCCTCTTCTAGCTGCCACACCAAGCTCACCCGTGTTTTCAACTTTCATTATCATCTTCTTTAAACGATTTAATGATGTCGGGCCTCTCCTCAATGAAGCATTGAAATTGCTGTGGTCCACATAAAGAAGATTTCACTAACTGCGCACCGTCTCTCTTCTTGATAGCCATAGTGTCGACTCACGTTGTGGCTTGTGAAATGACGGCGTGGATGTCATATCGTCATACAAACACTGTACAGCGCCAGATATATATCTGGTGGCCAAAATTGGAACTAATTTCTTTCCAGCGTAAATCAATTCCGCGTTGACACATTAACGTATCTACCAAGTTTCGCTGCCATACGATAATTGCAGCCCTCACTGGACCTCCGTGTGTTACTACAGTTTAACTATAATCACCCGGTAGATGCTGCGGCCAGTCAAGGCAACCGTATGATCTAGCACTCTTTCTGGCGTAGCCACATTACTCAAACAATTATGTAACAGGGAATTTAATAGTCCTCAATTATGAACACATTGCTTCCTCGTAAATTTATGATGAGCGATGATCGATTGTGCCCCCAGACAATGCCAGACAGGTGGCCGAATTATTTCAGTGAAGTAATCGTCCAGGTGGTATTGAAACGTCCCCTTTGAAAAATTATACAAGACTGTGCTTAAAGTGACACACAATATTTTTTAGCGCAACGCAATCTGACTTTCAGAAATCCCTACAAAGGAATGGCCCTGACTAACATTAACCTGTACCTTTCACAAATCACTTACCTCACCAAAAATCTTAGTTACTCGAACTACTGCAATACAGCGAGCGCCACTACTGCCAGCTAAATAAAAGATTCAAACTACTGAAGGCACTAACTACTGATAGGCATAGTTAGCAAATGAAAGATTTTAATAGAGAACAAACAATGTATTTACCTTAATAATCATAATATATATAACAGTTCATGACATCCATTTTTACAAATTTCAAACCTGCGCCATTTCTCTCCCCACATCCACCACTGCTGGCGGCTCACCTCCAACTGCACATCGCTACGCGCTGTTCACATCCAGCTGCCCAACACTACAATGGCAGACAACAATGCAAACTAGCCACAGACTGCACACAGCACAGCCAGTGATTTTCATACAGAGTGCTACGTAACGATGCCAATAAGAAAACATAAACAGCCTACTTACATAGCCTATTTACAGTATTACTTCTTAGCGTTCGAGTAGAAAATGGTGCCTATTTGCCCTGCAGACTGGTAAGCTCAGACTTTGAGTTTGTCCAGCGCATCGGGTGACATGCGTGTGGGGACTGTTTAACAACATTTCTAAATCTGTTCTAAAAGACCTCTGTTATTCTCTCGACGTCTAAACGAGGGATGCAAATCGAAGTGTTACTTACTTTTACGAGAAAAGCGATCTACTTCGTCTAATAAATACTGTATGCAGAGCGGATGTGAGAACACGATGACCTTACACGGCAGTTCGGCTGCACTGGCAGTTCTGGAAAACCACATTTAGCAATCCTGCGCCGCCAGCACGCAAGCCAACACGCAACAAAACGACTGTTTTCAGCTGCGGCCCTCACGGCGCGTGGGACTGCAAGAGATTTTCGAGCTCGATACGACTGGCAATTCCACACCGTAATGGAGCGCACGTCATTAGATCTGCCAGCCTGATACGCGGGCGTAGTGTGGCAGTGTCGAAATGAGTCACAGTCAGCTGTTCCGGCACTCTGCACCTGGGCAACTGCGGCTATAAATGGTGAGGTCGCTGGCACCACTGGCTGCAGCCGAAGTCGACTACACCTCCAGGTTGTTCCAGTGCAGCGCACAGGCTAAAGCCGTCGGCACGCGGACAGTGCATTCGAGCCTCAAGCATGCCGAGTCTATGACGTGGAAAACGCACGTTGGGGAGTATTTGCGCACGTGCAAAATGGTTCAAATGGCTCTGTGCACTATGGGACTCAACTGCTGAGGTCATTAGTCCCCTAGAACTTAGAACTAGTTAAACCTAACTAACCTAAGGACATCACACACATCCATGCCCGAGGCAGGATTCGAACCTGCGACCGTAGCGGTCTCGCGGTTCCAAACTGCAAGGCCAGAACCGCGCGGCCACTTCGGCCGACTGCGCACCTGCAGGGCAGTATCTAGCATGTCAGATATTCTGAACGTGCGGTTGATCGTTAACCAGTGAGATGGAAGAACGCCACCTATGTCATTTGCCCACCATCTCTCTTCAGTAGAGAGTCGCGAGATGCCATATCGGCTTTCACTTAAAGCCTGTACGTATATATACCGTTTCTGAGCATCAGAAAACTGAGGATCTCTCGAAAACCTGTTGTTAATTATATGATGTGTTGTAGTAAAACGGCGGGAAATGTCATATTGTTGGTTAAAGAATTATTATAACGTGGGTATTATGAAAGTATGCCGTCTCAAGGCAAAGGCACTGTGAGGATCCATAAGGAACACAGTGATCTTGATACAATTTGTTATAGTTAAGGATCGCTTAATATACACTACTGGCCATTAAAATTGCTACACCACGAAGACGACGTGCTACGGACGCGAAATTTAACCGACAGGAAGAAGATTCTGTGATATGCAAATGATTAGCTTTTCACAGCATTCACACAAGGTTGGCGCCGGTGACGACACCTACAACGTGCTGACATGAGGAATGTTTTCAACCGATTTCTCGCACACAAACAGCAGTTGACCGGCGTTGCCTGCTGAAACGTTGTTGTGATGCCTCGTGTAAGGAGGAGAAATGCGTACCATCACGTTTCCGACTTTGATAAAGGTCGGATTGTAGACTATCACGATTGCAGTCTATCGTATCGCGACATTGCTACTCGCGTTGGTCGAGATCCAATGATTGTTAGCAGAATATGGAATCGGTGGGTTCAGGAGGGTAACACGTACGCAGTGCTGGATCCCAGCGGCCTCGTATTACTAGCAGTCAAGATGACAGGCATCTTATCCGCATGGCTGTAAGGGATCGTGCAGCCACGTATCGATCCCTGAGTGAACAGATGGGGACGTTTGCAAAACAACAACCATCTACACGAACAGTTCGACGACGTTTGCAGCAGCATGGACAATCAGCGCGGAGACCGTGGCTGCGGTTACCCTTGACGCTGCATCACAGACAGGAGCGCCTGCGATGGTGTACTCAACGACGAACCTGGGTGCACGAATGGCAAAACGTCATTTTTTCGGATGAATCCGGGTTCTGTTTACAGCATCGTGATGGTCGCATCCGTGTTTGGCGACATCGCGGCGAACGCACATTGGAAGCGCGTATTCGTCATCGCCATACTGGCGTATCACCCGGCGTGATGGTATGGGGTGCCATTGGTTACACCTCTTGTTCGCATTGACGGCATTTTGAACAGTGGACGTTACATTTCAGATGTGTTACGACCCGTGGCTCTACCCTTAATTCGATCCCTGCGAAACCCTACATTTCAGCAGGATAATGCACGACCGCATGTTTCACGTCCTGTACGGGCCTTTCCGGATACAGAAAATGTTCCACTGCTGCCATGGCCAGCACATTCTCCAGATATCTCACCAACTGAAAACGTCTGGTCAATGGTGGCGAGCAACTGGCTCGTCACAATACGCCAGTCACTACTCTTGATGAACTGTGGTATCGTGTTGAAGCTGCATGGGCACGGCTCTCTTATACTAAAATACACAGAATATATCTCTGAACAACCTTTCACATTTTGTCGATAGAGCTCAGGTTTACGCTATATGTACTGCAGACAACAACAACGTTACTGTATCTGCCTGTAGATCTGGCTAAGTGAAGGCAGCGTGGTAATAATGAAGGCAAACTACTGTGTAACAACACCAGCACGATGTGATTTGCCTGTTTGTGCATACTCCCGCCGTAAATCGTCCGTAAGTTCAGCATGTGACTGCGTCACGAGAAATCGCTTCAGTGACATGAGAGGAGAATCGTAACAGGAAGTTATTCGAAGCGGGTTTCTCCGCTGTTCCTGTAGACTGCCCAGCAAAATGTCACGGCTGCCTTTGTGGACGCCGTGCATGCATAATCTTGAGCGCTGAATCTCTGTAATCTCCTTCAGCATCGCTGTCCGTAAGTACACGTCATCCGTTTCACAATAGTTTGCGAGATAGTACCATAACAGGAAAGCAAGTTCTAAAATTAATCATCCTTGATACAGCATTACAGCAGTGGTGTTCTCTATAGTACCTTTGTTGTCTAATCCTTGTATTTTGACCTAGGTTTCTGAATTTTCTTCTTTTACCTGTATCTTTGTGCCGCATCGGGCAGGGGTGTCGGCATAGTTAGCAACGAATTTGACACGGTTATTTCAAGGGATGGTTGGATCCCTTCGCGACTCCAACCCATTACCTCTAAGAACGGAATACGTGTACCCCAGCTGTCTGCGAGTAGTGTTACTCACGTGAAAGTGAGGAAAAGTTTTCTAAATGTTTACGAATCGTGTAACTGAGGTGGGGCTTGGGTGCCAGACCGGTATTCACATAGAGGGATGTGGGAAACTGCCTAAAGGCAACACACTAGCCCTCATCATCATCCACCGGGCGGATACGATACGGTGCCAGCGAGCATACCTTCCCGTCCTGGAAGTGGCGCTTTAACACATACGGCTGACTGGGAGGGTTTGGCCTCGATTTATGTGGACCTGAACATCAGTGAAAAGAAGAAGCTATTATGTGGAATGTGCCATTGTATCGCCGGGAGACCTGGACTGCGCAGACGAAGGAAAGAAAACAATTGAATTCTTCTGAGAAGTGGAGGAGTATCCTGAAAATCAAATGGACTGATATGACCATAAATGACACAATTGTAAAACAAATATTATCGGTCATCAAGTGGAACAATAATAAAAGGTTATGGCAGTGGCAAAAGACTAAGGGGAAGATTTCTACTGAAATACATTGATCGAATTGTAAAAGATGTAGGCTGCAAGTCCTACAGAGAAATGAAGAAATAAAAGCTTCTTGAAGACTCGAGATCTGCTGCTAACCAAATTAGTGGCCTCCAAACCTAGGATAAAGTAATAAAGGAGGAATTAAAATGGTTTTTACTTCTGCTAGCTCTTTGTCTGTGTTAAATGGGTCAAGTCACCCTGTGGATCGTATTATCATTTGAATAATATGTTCTATATGAACTATCTCGCTGGAGACTAGTGTGGTTTTAGCAAGTATAATTACACATTATGAATTCTCTGTTACCGATGAGTATCGACATTTTCAATTGGAAGTGAAGAAGCTTACCTAAATTATGTTTACCAAAATTCCATATTCCATAGTTTGCTGTTCGTATTTCTAATTATCAAGATAATTTCGAATTATTTAAAGCAAATATGTAACTTTATATTTACAAACACTTTAAATACATTTCAGTTAAGTGAAAGATTGTCTTTGGCAGCGATGGAAATCATTTAAACTTCTTTGCCTCAGATGTATCTGCGTTCTTGTTGTTTGCAATTGGCGGGAAGAGTAATTGTAGGAAAGAGCTTGTGGAGCCTTTTGTGAGAAGAAGACATGTTTTGTGCAGACGTAACAAACAGTTAGAACTTTGTAGATTATATATTTTGTGAGCAACCTCCCACATTTTGTCGATAGAGCTCAGGTTCACGCTGTATATACTGCAGACAACAATAACGTTACTTCTTACATTTGAGAAATCAGTAGATATAATCAAGAAACTACTTTCATGTGGGGGCTACTGAATCCTCGAACTTAACAATCGTGGAACTAGTACCATTTCTTCGTACAAGCAAAACCTGCTGACAATGTCATACTCCTGAGAAGAGACAACGTAGCCAACATCGAGAGAAATAATTATTTACTATATTAATAGCTTAATACTGCGTGCACGCCGTTTCAATGTCGTCTATAAACGACCAACATCCGCGTAGTGGATGAACCATTGTATAAGTGTTGCTGAAAGAGGCGTGTTACACTAATTACCTTTTGGTTTGATCGTTGAACAGCAAACAAGTGTTCTCTTTTTCATTCGAATGCGTACTAATATCAGTTTGATACCAGAAACTCAGTGTATGAAAACCTTATGTGTAATAAAAAGCGAGAAATGTCTTCAGTAAGCAGTAAGTTACACACCACATTTTAAACAGTGTGTCGTATGCAGCTATGTCACGCAGATACACAAACATTGGTACAGGAACAGTTGAAACACAACTGATTCATTGTTAGTTTGCCCAAGGACAAAGGACGAAAAACGTTCCGTAGTTGGTTTGTGTGTAGTGAAGCTCTGAAACCTACTGGAATTCGTAGCATAATGAATGGATAATTTAGCACATGAGTAACTCTATGAAAGGATTTTGAAGGTCGTAAAAGGTGTGCCTTTTTGTTTGATGTGCATCGTCCGGATCAAACGCATTGCACTATGGTGCCCCATCTGCTCTGCTGCCTCTGATGAAGTCATCGAGGTGGCCGACTTACACAAGCCAATACTATGATTACAAACATTACTCTCAGTCCAGAACACCACATTGTGCCTGATGTCGTCAGGTTACATACAGTCTCTCCAAGATGTGAGCAGAGCAGTTGACCCCTGAACTGAAACAATGACTTGTTAATATACAGGGTGTCCCAGCTATCTTGTCCACCCAAAATATCTCTGGAACAATAACAGCTATTGGAAAACGACTTTCACCGATATCAATGTAGGGCTGGGGCCCATGAATGTACATATTTGGAAACATTCTAAAACGAAAGCATATGTGCTTTTTAACACAAACTTATGTTTTTTTAAATGGACCTCCTATATTTTTTCTTCAGCAATCCATAGCATGACAAAGCACATACACAATGGCGTTGATTGCATCGCAATATTCCCATTACATCCCGAGATATTGAGACGCGAAGTTGACGCTTGAAACACCCGACATGCGCTGCTAGCGCACGTCCTGAGGCTCAGGCGTGAACCCCATGCTGCCCGTAATCGCGATGTGATTGACATGTGTAATCACACCTCCATACTTATCAAGAGGGACACTTACATTTCGAAGTACGAGGTCACGGATAAATATTTTCCGTTTGAAAGAACTCATCGAAAAGCATGACAGACACTGTGCAGCCAGAATCCATTAGATGATGACTGCATCACAGTGCACGAGCAACAATCATATTTCAGAGAAGTGAGATACGTAGATCCGCTCTTATTCTATGTATACAGGGTTTTTAGTAACTACCTCTAGGGATTCATATATCAGTGAATGGAACATCTCTCCAAGTTTCTATTTGTTGTGGTGTGTGGTTGTAATTAACGTGCAGCTGCTCACGGAGATCCACTGTGAGCAGTAATCGTCGTATGGCAGCGAAACTTGGCAGTTATGCTAATGCGTTAGTGTGAAACCGATTTACGCTGAAAAACAGATTAGTTCCAGGTGCAAATCTGGCGGTGTACACTGTTTGCATGAGTTTAGCTGTATGACATCCGCGCTATCATTTGACAAGCTACAACGTGAATGAACAATATGGCTATCGAGAAGAGAGACCGTGCCATGTTAGTGAAACTACTTTATGTGAACAGCAACAAATACAGCACTGCACTGAGAGAGTATCACTGAATGAAAGGTCTGAGGAGAGACCTCATCATCATCATCATTTAAGACTGATTATGCCTTTCAGCGTTCAGTCTGGAGCATAGCCCCCCTTATACAGTTCCTCCATGATCCCCTATTCAGTGCTAACATTGGTGCCTCTTCTGATGTTAAACCTATTACTTCAAAATCATTCTTAACCGAATCCAGGTACCTTCTCCTCGGTCTGCCCCGACTCCTCCTATCCTCTACTGCTGAATCCATGAGTCTCTTGGGTAACCTTGCTTCTCCCATGCGTGTAACATGACCCCACCATCTAAGCCTGTTCGCCCTGACTGCTACATCTATAGAGTTCATTCCCAGTTTTTCTTTGATTTCTTCATTGTGGACACCCTCCTGCCATTGTTCCCATCTACTAGTACCTGCAATCATCCTAGCTACTTTCATATCCGTAACCTCAACCTTGTTGATAAGGTAACCTGAATCCACCCAGCTTTCGCTCCCATTCAACAAAGTTGCTCGAAAGATCGAACGGTGCACAGATAACTTAGTCTTGGTACTGACTTCCTTCTTGCAGAAGAGAGTAGATCGTAGCTGAGCGCTCACTGCATTAGCTTTGCTACACCTCGCTTCCAGTTCTTTCACTATGTTGCCATCCTGTGAGAATATGCATCCTAAGTACTTGAAACCGTCCACCTGTTCTAACTTTGTTCCTCCTATTTGGCACTCAATCCGTTTATATTTCTTTCCCACTGACATTACTTTCGTTTAGGAGATGCTAATCTTCATACCATAGTCCTTACATTTCTGATGCAGCTCTTAAATATTACTTTGCAAACTTTCAATCGAATCTGCCATCACAACTAAGTCATCCGCATATGCAAGACTGCTTATTTTGTGTTCACATATCTTAATCTCACCCAGCCAGTCTATTGTTTTCAACATATGATCCATAAATAATATGAACAACAGTGGAGACAGGTTGCAGCCTTGTCTTACCCCTGAAACTACTCTGAACCATGAACTCAATTTACCGTCAACTCTAACTGCTGCCTGACTATCCATGTAAAGACCTTTAATTGCTTGCAAAAGTTTGCCTCCTATTCCATAATCTTGTAGAACAGACAATAACTTCCTCCTAGGAACCCGGTCATATGCCTTTTCTAGATCTATAAAGCATAGATACAATTCCCTGTTCCACTCATAACACTTCTCCATTATTTGCCGTAAGCTAAAGATCTGGTCCTGACAACCTCTAAGAGGCCTAAACCCACACTGATTTTCATCCAATTGGTCCTCAACTAATACTCGCACTTTCCTTTCAACAATACCTGAGAATATTTTACCCACAACGCTGATTAAAGAGATACCTCTGTAGTTGTTACAATCTTTTCTGTTTCCATGTTTAAAGATTGGTGTGATTACTGCTTTTGTCCAGTCTGATGGAACCTGTCCCGACTCCCAGGCCATTTCAATTATCCTGTGTAGCCATTTAAGACCTGACATTCCACTGTATTTGATGAGTTCCGACTTAATTTCATCCACCCCGGCGGCTTTATTGCACTGCAATCTATTGACCATTTTTTCCACTTCCTCAAATGTGATCCTATTTCCATCATCATTCCTATCCCATTCTACCTCGAAATCTGAAACATTACTGATCGTATTTTCACCTACATTGAGCAACTCTTCAAAATATTCCTTCCATCTGCCCAAGGCATCCACAGGATTCACCAGCAGTTCTCCTGACCCGTCCAAAATGCTTGTCATTTCCTTCTTACCTCCCTTTCGAAGACTGCTAATTACACTCCAGAATGGTTTTCCAGCAGCTTGATCCATAGTCTCCAACCTGTTTCCAAAGTCTTCCCACGATTTCTTCTTGGATGCTGCAATTATCTGTTTGGCTTTGTTTCTTTCTTCAACATAACTTTCTCTGTCTACCTGGGTTCTGGTATGTAGCCATTTTTGATACGCCTTCTTTTTCCTTTTACAGGCTGCCTTGACTGTATCATTCCACCAAGCTGTTTGCTTCATCCTACTTTTACACACTACTGTTCCAAGACATTCTTTAGCCACTTCTAGTACTGTGTCCCTGTACCTTGTCCATTCCTTTTCCAATGACTGTAATTGACTACATTCAACTAACTGGTACCTTTCTGAGATCGCTGTTATGTACTTGTGCCTGATTTCCTTATCCTGAAGATTCTCCACTCTTATCCTCCTACATATGGACCTGACCTCCTGCACTTTCGGCCTCACAATCCCAATTTCACTGTAGATTAAATAATGATCAGTGTCATCAAAGAATCCCCTGAATACACGTGTGTCCCTCACAGCCTTCCTGAATTCCTGATCTGTTCTTATATAGTCAATGACAGATCTGGTTCCCCTGCCTTCCCAAGTATACCGGTGAATGTTCTTATGTTTAAAAAAGGAGTTTGTGACTACTAAGCCCATACTGGCACAGAAATCCAAGAGTTGTTTCCCGTTCCTGTTGGCCTCCATTTCCTCTCCAAATTTACCCATAACCTTTTCATACCCTTCTGTTCGATTTCCAATCCTGGCGTTAAAATCACCCATGAGCAGAACACTGTCCTTGTCCTTTACTCTAACAACTACATCACTGAGTGCGTCATAAAAACTATCCATCTTATCTTGATCTGTCCCTTCACAATGCGAATATACTGACACAATCCTAATTTTCTTGCTAGACACTGTCAAATCTATCCACATCAGTCGTTCGTTTACATACCTTACTGCAACTACGCTGGGTTCCATTTCTTTCCTGATGTAAAGCCCTACACCCCATTTTGCTATTCCTGCTTTGACTCCTGACAGGTAGACCTTGTATTCTCCCACTTCCTCTTCTTTCTCACCCCTTACCCGAATGTCACGAACAGCTAAAACGTCCAGCCCCATCTTACTTGCAGCCTCTGCCAGCTCTACCTTCTTCCCAGAGTAGCCCCCATTGATATTAATAGCTCCCCATCTCATTACCATTTGTTTGCCAAGTCGTATCTTAGGAGTCCATGGTTTGTCAGTTAGAGGTGGGACTCCGTCACCTCCAAAGGTCCGAGGCATTTTGCTCTGATTGTTGCCAGCATCATACATAAGAACATTCACCGGTATACTTGGGAAGGCAGACCTGATATCATTAAATGGTTTAAAGAAGATGATAATGAAATTCGAAAACAAGGGTGAGCTTGGTTTGACACCTGGAAGAGGAAGGCGTCGCATCCTGGTGGAATTCGGTGACGAGGTTGCTCTAACAGACCGTGCAGCTCATGTCCCGCGTAGTGGTAGTGCTCGTACATTGCGAAGAGAATTTTCCACCCCATGGTCAATCGTGCAGTAAGTTTTTCCGGTATATTTTAGACTGTTACCAGTACACGATCCAGACGATGCAGCGACTGAAGCATCATGATCCACAGCAACTTTCTGAATTTGTTCTTCGGCTTCTGGCGCGGATCTAGGTTGATGACATATGGCCAGGTTATATTTTATGGAGTGACGGGGCACATTTTACACCACAGGGTGCAATGAATACAAAGAAATTCCGAATTTGGGGTACTGTTAAACCTCGTGTTGTGTACAAAGTGTAAGTAGGCTGTTTATGTGTAGTGCTCTGTACGAAAATCACTGGCTGTGCTGTGTGCAGTCTGTGGCTAGTTTGCATTGTTGTCTGCCATTGTAGTGTTGGGCAGCTGGATGTGAACAGCGCGTAGCGTTGCGCAGTTGGAGGTGAGCCGCCAGCAGTGGTGGATGTAGGGAGCGAAATGGCGGAGTTCTGAAATTTGTAAAAATGGATGTCAGGAACTGCTGTATATATTATGACTTTTGATGACTATTAAGATAAATACATTGTTTGTTCTCTATTAAAATCTTTCATTTGCTAACTATGCCTACTAGTAGTTAGTGCCTTCCGTAGTTTGAATCTTTTATTTAGCTGGCAGTAGTGGCGCTCGCTGTATTGCAGTAGTTCGAGTAATGAAGATTTTTGTGAGGTAAGTGATTTGTGAAAGGTATAGTTTAATGTTAGTCAGGGCCATTCTTTTGTAGGGATTTTTGAAAGTCAGATTGCGTTGCACTAAAAATATTGTATGTCAGTTTAAGCACAGTGTTGTACAATTTTTCTAAGGGGACGTTTCATATGTCGACCCTTAGCCAAGGATACCTCACTGGAATCTTCTGATTTTTTCTTGTAGTTTGTGTAATTAGTGTAGATTTTGTTTATTGCTAGCGCGTAATTGTACAGAGAATCTCCTTTGTAGTTGTAGCCTTTAATTGTTGTACAGTAAAACAGTTGTGCCATGCATGTAGATTTGCACCAAGTATTTCGCAGCTGCGCTTGCAATTAACGAGATATTATTTTCAGTGCTATGTTAATGTGTTCTCTTATTGTTGCTCTTCAAATTGTGTTTTTCTGTGTTGTCATGTGAAATATTGTGACAATAATGGCGTGTAAAAAACGTAATACTAGGCTCCAAAGTAAACTGAGAAATGACAGTGAAGACGAAAGCAGTGTGTTAACGCCACCATGTAATGAATTAACTAATATTCAAAGTAGTAATTTGGTAACTGTGCATAGGGAAATGGAGCGGGCGTCAAATAATGGTGTAGACAGTGAAACAGGTAGTGACCAGGGAAGCATTATCGATCGATCGGTCGGCAACAGTTCGCCTCAGGAATCAGGAATGACAGAACACAATATTGCAAATACTCAGGTTTTGGGTTCTCACCGTTTCTCAAATGAGTCGAGACACATTTTCCACTTGTCGTAATGCGAATGTTGCCGATGCAAATTCATTGCCGAAAAGCACTGAGGAACATGTTTCAGACACCAGTGCATTGTTATTACAATTAATGCAACAAATGGGACAAAAGCTTCAAAAGTTAGACACAATGGAACAAAATCAGAGACAAACACAGCAAAAGCTTCAAAAGTTAGACACAATGGAACAAAAGGTTCAAAAGTTAGACTCAGTGGAACATATGCTTGAACAAACACGTGAAGATTTAACTACTGAGTTACATAAAATCGAATCGAAATGTCAAAAGGTCTGTAATGACGTAAAAACACAAATTTGTGAGCATTTCCAACCTATTTTTTCGCGGCATGAAAATGCATTACAGAATCACGAAGCAGCCATAAAAGAACTGCAAACTATTGTTCATGAAAATCACGACACCTTGCAAGCTAAAATTGACTCAGTTGCATCTACCGATTCGGTTATGCAACTTGCAAAAACTTAAGAAAACTTAAAGGACACAGTAGATACGATTTCAACACAAATGGACACTCTGAAACTTGGTTCAGAAAAACACACTGAGGAAATAAGTACACTATCGGAGAAAGTAGCCGAACTTTCGGATCAGTTCACTAACTTATCTGCAAAGGTAGATGATGATCTGAATGACACAAGACCTGTAGCCATCACTGACACAGAAGAGTATGAACAAATTAAGAAATTCAAACAAAATCAGAATCAAATTAATACGCAATACAAAAGAGAAATCCGGGAAGTACAAGATCAGTTGGCACAAGTAATACAAAAATTTCATATTTCAGAGGACACTCGCGCTCCAACACGGGAAGAGGAACTTAGAAATACGGAAAAGCCACAAAATAATAACACAGGACATTTCGGAAATTACGAAAGAAATTGGCAAGGTGCGCCGAATTTTGAGATGGAACCGCCGACACGACGTAACAATGACCAATATGCTACTCGCCGACACGATGATTTTGACTATAAGCTGTTCATTACTACACGTAAATTCAAAACGTTTAAGAATTCTGCCAACGACATTCATCCACAAGCGTGGCTCTATCAATTCTCTCATTGTTTTCCTCCCAACTGGTCATTGGAGCACAGGTTAGAATTTATGTGTGGCTACTTGGATAATGAACCAGCTGTAAGAATGCGATCGATCATTCACGATTGTCACAGTGAAGGAGATTTTTATCATGCCTTCCTCTCAGCATATTGGTCTCAAGCTACACAAGACCGAGTAAAACATAGCATCATAATGATGAAACGTTTCGAACAATCTGAATTTTCCAGTCTTATGAAATATTTTGAAGACATGTTGCATAAGAATCAGTATCTTTCAAACCCATACAGCCCCTCAGAACTCATCCGCATTTGCTTAACCAAACTGCCTGAACATTTACGACATATTATTTTGGCAGGACGTTGCAAAGATGACATTGAAGTTTTTCAGGGACTATTACAAGAACTGGAAATTGACACTGACAATCACGGAACGCGAAAACAGGAGCACAATAATTACAGATCACATCCGTCACAATTCCACGATGACAGAAATAATATACGACAAGGCTATTCTTTCAACGTAAATAGTGACCGAAACAGACACCACCCGTATGACAACCGTTGGCAGAGTAGTAATAATTACAGGGAAAGATTACCTCTCCGCGGTAATGACTATCACAGAGACAATCAGAGAAACAGACAATATGGGAACCAAAATAATTATTATCAATGGAGACAGAATAACTTCAGATGCAATGATCCAGCGCGCAGTTACGATTCAGGGAGAAATTCTCCACCACGTGACCGACAAGAAAGAAACTATGGAATCTACCGACATGACGACAGACGATATGATCGTAACGACAGACCTGAACTGCATCAGAACTGGCGGGATTTAAACAGGGCAGGGCCCTCTCGTCACGGTGAATTTGTAGAAGTTAGGTCTCCAAATCCCAATAATGACGCGCGCCAACAAAGGAACAGACAATGACTCGCACCGCAGGCAGCCGCGTGCGCCGGCTGGCTCAGAGAAAAATAATATCGAAGCTAACCTTGAGAAAAATTTTAGCACTCCTCACTGACGTATACTGCATGACAATTCCGTCCAAGTTGAACTTCTGCGTACTAGGAAGAGTAAAGGTTTACACCACATTTCACATGTAAAACCGTTTATTGAAAGATAATCTGCTTTTTAACTTAGTCTTTGCTATAAAATTTTTCACTTCACGTTACTGGTATGCTTTGTCAGACTTAGAAACTGTTACCATGCAACAGTGTTTGAAGTTAAATATCCAGTCAAGAACCAAGAGAACTTATTTAAACAGAAATTACGAATGCATTGTTATTGTGCACAGACGACACAGTGTTATTGTGTGTGTGCATTCTTGCTTGTTAGTTGCACGATTACGTAACGACTATAAGGCTCACATACTTCAAACATTTACCAGTACTGCTAATGAGGTTCTAATGCAACATTTTGGTTTAATTGAAAATACATTCTGGATTTAAAGTACTTTCTGTGAGATACCAGATGACACAGTGGTTAGTTTATGTGACAGCTACACGATTTTATCACGACGCTACTAATGAGTGACAATTTACAATGTTGCTTTTGCGGTGTATCTGTTTTATATCTGCACAGTTTTTCTGAATTATTCTGGAAAGTAAAACATGTTTTAGTAGTAACTTTTGTGGTATAGCTATAATCAGACAGCCTTTTCCGTAGCACAACAATACATTACAGCACAGTAATTTCTTCATCACAACAATAAGTGTAATAACTAAGATATCTATACGCAAAGCATTTCACTTTTGTTTATCATGAGGTAAGTACATTGACTTCTACAGAACTTAGCTTTCGGAGAACAATAACTACGACACTTCCACAGAGATTATCTTACAGCAAGACGCACATTTAGCGCTACAGGACCGTATTTGAGTGATTAATTTTGTACTTAAATCATTTATTTTTAAAGATATTTGAAGTACAATGATACAAAGGTTTTCCGTAATATATTTCATTCCATTGTTGTAATCTGTAACACCTGAGGGGATAATTACATTGATCCTCAGGGGGGTACACGCCTACTTTGTGTACCATGTGTTTGGCAAGCACAAGGAGCCCTAGCTAATATGGTATTTGCTTATACAACTTTACACATCGGTACCATATTCCTCTAACACAAATTACACAGCTATCTGATCATTTAACTGAGAGAGACAAACTTTTTTACTACGGCAGTGACAGATGTTTATGTAATTACACCGTTGGATAACTTCACACTTACGAAATTGTATTTTGTCTGTACTTTGTGAACTGTTCATATTTTTTCGGACCCATTGTGATATTATGAGAGCTTTGAATGATATATTTGGTATGGGATCACGATTTTTAAAGTACGTTTGAGGCAGATGACACTTTTGACATGAGCAGAGAATTTGTTTAGGTTTTGAAATTATTGGAGGAAGCTACGACGATTTTGAGAGTTGACTGAGGTGTTATGATGTTATTATTACGATGACAATGTGTATTATGCTGTTGCGGTATGTTTATGATCAATAAGCTGATGCTATATGAGGAATTTGATTATGCTATGTATTTATTATGATGAAATATTGAAGTGTCGTTGCAAGATTGACGTGTCGACGAATATATATATGTGTAATAAGGTAAGGAGTAATGAATAGTGGTTAGGGACTCTGACTTGTGAAAAAGGATGTTGGAAACCAAGAATCGTACTTTAAGAGTTATGAAATGTGTGTAAATACGTGAATGTATCACAATGCCGGCGAAAATTTTTTGGACACTGCTATATTCATAAGATTTTGCTTCTACACATTTGCAACGCAAATTCTCGACCCGTGAAATTTTGTATATGAGACTGTCACTGTAGCGGAAACTGCTGTCGTAAATATTTCCATAAGAAAGTTAAGTGACCACCTGCGCGTAATGCGTCGTGGGCACCCAGCTGTGCCAGACGCCTGGAGAACAAGCCATTAGGGTGTGCCTTTTCAGAGGCACAGGTAGAAAAAAAAAGGGAGGCCATTATCCTCGCTATTGACATTCCTTTGTAGAAAGCATCGTAAATACGACACCCTCAAACTTGATAACATGATAACACTGTGGAGCTCTTAATTTATGATATTTACTGCAATGCCTAATGAAATGACGAGAAATATTTTTATGTCTATACACCTGATTATGACTACTGTCTTTCTAGTTGAGAGATATGCTATATGGCTTGCTTTATGTATTTATTTACTCATTTTGTTTAATATCTAATTTCTAGCTGCCCTGCAGTATTGGTAAAAATAAAATTTTATAGATGTACTAATATAAATATTTTATGCCTACAGACCCAGTAAAGAATAACTTTGATGTACTAAAAAAAAACGAAAGAGCATAAAACACATTTCCCTTCACAGGAACTGCATACAGAATTTTCTTTTCAAGTACTTGGTAATTTCTTTTGTAGAATAAATTGTGATGCATCACTCTAGTATTAAGTTGTGACATAGGTATTAAACATGGCCATTTTTACTGTAATATTTTTTCTGCTTGAGCTTTCTCATGTTTAGATATAAGTTACTGCATTTGCTGCGGCTGTTTGCCAGGCATAGTGCTACTGAATTTCACTTTGTATTACTCTGTTAAGCTAGTTTTACTACTGATTTATTTTTCTTGTTTGCTGCACAGTGCCTAATACACTCCTGGAAATTGAAATAAGAACACCGTGAATTCATTGTCCCAGGAAGGGGAAACTTTATTGACACATTCCTGGGGTCAGATACATCACATGATCACACTGACAGAGCATGCACAATGTCGACACTGGTACAGTGTATATCCACCTTTCGCAGCAATGCAGGCTGCTATTCTCCCATGGAGACGATCGTAGAGATGCTGGATGTAGTCCTGTGGAACGGCTTGCCATGCCATTTCCACCTGGCGCCTCAGTTGGACCAGCGTTCGTGCTGGACGTGCAGACCGCGTGAGACGACGCTTCATCCAGTCCCAAACATGCTCAATGGGGGACAGATCCGGAGATCTTGCTGGCCAGGGTAGTTGACTTACACCTTCTAGAGCACGTTGGGTGGCACGGGATACATGCGGACGTGCATTGTCCTGTTGGAACAGCAAGTTCCCTTGCCGGTCTAGGAATGGTAGAACGATGGGTTCGATGACGGTTTGGATGTACCGTGCACTATTCAGTGTCCCCTCGACGATCACCAGTGGTGTACGGCCAGTGTAGGAGATCGCTCCCCACACCATGATGCCGGGTGTTGGCCCTGTGTGCCTCGGTCGTATGCAGTCCTGATTGTGGCGCTCACCTGCACGGCGCCAAACACGTATACGACCATCATTGGCACCAAGGCAGAAGCGACTCTCATCGCTGAAGACGACACGTCTCCATTCGTCCCTCCATTCACGCCTGTCGCGACACCACTGGAGGCGGGCTGCACGATGTTGGGGCGTGAGCGGAAGGCGGCCTAACGGTGTGCGGGACCGTAGCCCAGCTTCATGGAGACGGTTGCGAATGGTCCTCGCCGATACCCCAGGAGCAACAGTGTCCCTAATTTGCTGGGAAGTGGCGGTGCGGTCCCCTACGGCACTGCGTAGGATCCTACGGTCTTGGCGTGCATCCGTGTGTCGCTGCGGTCCGGTCCCAGGTCGACGGGCACGTGCACCTTCCGCCGACCACTGGCGACAACATCGGTGTACTGTGGAGACCTCACGCCCCACGTGTTGAGCAATTCGGCGGTACGTCCACCTGGCCTCCCGCATGCCCACTATACGCCCTCGCTCAAAGTCCGTCAACTGCACATACGGTTCACGTCCACACTGTCGTGGCATGCTACCAGTGTTAAAGACTGCGATGGAGCTGCGTATGCCACGGCAAACTGGCTGACACTGACGGCGGCGGTGCACAAATGCTGCGCAGCTAGCGCCATTCGACGGCCAACACCGCGGTTCCTGGTGTGTCCGCTGTGCCGTGCGTGTGATCATTGCTTGTACAGCCCTCTCGCAGTGTCCGGAGCAAGTATGGTGGGTCTGACACACCGGTGTCAATGTGTTCTTTTTTCCATTTCCAAGAGTGTATTAGTTGTAATATTGCAATTGCTTTGCCTATTTAAATTTTTTTGTGATTGATGTTTGTGTTAATTGTTTTGTGCTGCTGCATTGCCTCGTCCCTTAGTTTAGCATCTGAGCTCAGTAGATTTAAGTTAGATTAAGAGGGGGTAGCCTATAAGTGAATGAGTTACGATGAATTTGAAGAAATGCACTGAGAGGTTATACGAGAAAAGTACAGAAAGCAGGTATAGATAGAACTTTTTGGAAATAATGAAGAACGAAGGGAGATCTCCGAGAAGTAAAGAAAGTTTTGTTTGCAAAATACTGCAGTACAACAAACCCTGTCCTTCCCTTTTGTATTATTCCGCTATATGTTTGTGTACCCTTGTGTATTTGTGTTCATCCTGTCTTTATGTGTTTATCTGATACGATTTATGTTGTAGAATTTTTCTAATACGCAGCTACATTCACTATGAGGAGGAATACTGTTATCCTCAAATATAATTTGCATTAATAATATGTTATTTACCTTGTAAAGATGTTTAGACATTTTTTATTCTTTTCTGTTTTGTTGCTCATGTGTGACGCTGATGTTATTCTGATCTTTATGTATGTGCTTATGTCATAATTCCTTTAACACTGATGTATCTCTTTATTTCTATTCTTTTGTAAAGCCTGTACTACTACAGAGTTATCTGTATTGTTATGTTCTTTAATGATGTATTTTGTACCTTTGTAATTGTATTCTTATGCTATAAAATTGTAATTGACACCAGTTCATCATATTATTAACTTGTAAGCATTCATTTCACTGCACACATTTCAGTTGGTCATAGTATATGGACAATATGTGAGAAGTTGGGACTGTTAGTGTTTGCACGTGTGTTAATAATTCATTCTTTTGTAGGGATTTTTGAAAGTCAGATTGCGTTGCGCTAAAAGTATTGTATGTCAGTTTAAGCACAGTCTTGTATAATTGTTCTAAGGGGACGTTTCAAAAGATGCCGGCCGGTGTGGCCGAGTGGTCCTAGGCGCTACAGTCTGGAACCGCGCGACCGCTACGTTCGCAGGTTCGAATCCTGCCTTGGGCATGGGTGCGTGTGATGTCCTTAGGTTAGTTAGGTTTAAGTAGTTCTAAGTTCTAGGGGACTGATGACCTCAGAAGTTAAGTCCCATAGTGCTCAGAGCCATTTTTGTGTACAAAGAGCCATTGCACTCATCGTATATGACTGTTTGGAGTGGATTCACAAGCACCAGTATTCTCGGTCCGTTCTTCTTTGAAGAGAATAGACCAAGACAGCATGTCAGGTGTACCGAGATGTCTGCGCGTTATCAAGACATGCTTGTACAGCATGTGATTCTTGCTTTGGAAGAGGGCAACTATGAGGAAGATGGGACAACATGTCATGTCGCTCGCCCAGTGAAAGTTCTGGTTAATCCAACCTTCCACGTACGTCTTATCTCGAAAAGGTTTGCTAATACATGGCCTACTAGATCACCTGATTTGAATCCATGGGACTTTTGAGACTGGAAATATCTAAAAGAACGAGTTTACCAGGGACATGTTCTGTCCCTACCTGATCTGAAGACCAGTAAACAGGAACACGTTTCTCAGAGTCCACCAAAATTGCTGCGAGCAACTGTTGATCACGTCGTTTTACGGACGCAGCATCTCGTCGACATCTCCAATTCTCTTGTTAAACAAATTCTGTTAGCGGCAGTTAACAATAAAATCAACACTATGCCTTTCTCATTTGGGTGATTTTTCCTGCCCACGTCCTGTTCCTAAACCATTACATAAGGAAAGATTTCTATACGTCTTTCTTACATTCACAGCGCCACACTTGCCTCTGGTGGCCAAGATCGGAGCTAATATTTTTGCAGCGTAAATCGGTTCCGCATTAGCGAATCAGAATATCTACCACGTTTCGCTGCCATATGATAATTACAGGTCACATTGGACTGCACTTTAATTACAGCCACCTGGTACATGCTGTGGTGTACTTCCAGGGCGCGCCCACTATGGTGCAAGTGTGTCTGAACAGGCGGACAAATCGTATGCTCCGTATTCCCGCATCGAATTAGTTCGCACCTGCAGATAGGTAACCCCATGAATGGATTTCCGAAGCAGACTGGTGTCTCTCCTCCTTCCCTGACAGCTCCAGCAGCGATCTTAGTGTACTGCATCCACGTACTGACGAATGCCACATCATAAACAGTGTTATTTTCAACATCTATAATGTGAGTTAAAAACTCGGTGAGACGTTCTGTCCTCTAATACACAAATACCTGTTGTTTTTGTACCAACATATTCTTAAACTCGAGAGGTACTCATAAATAACCCTGTACGTAAATGGTCTGACAGATAAAGTGAGCTGCAGTCCAAACACTCTCTGCTGATGACACCGTAGTGTACAAGAAAGCGTCTTTGTCGAGTAGCTGTAGGAGAGTACAGGATGGCTCGAGTAGAATGCCTTTCTGATGTGATAAATGGCAGCTTGCTCTAAACACGAAAAAATGTAAGTGAATGAATGGTATTAGTAATGTACTGCTTGAGACAGTCACGTCGAATAAATATCTAAGTATAAAGTTGCAAAGTAACAAAAATGGAATGAGCCTAGAGGTCAGACATAATCTCTATATACGAGGGTTGGAACTTTAATAGTGGCAACTATTTATTTATAGCTCGTACAAAATAGATACGTGTTTCAATGTTTTACTGATCTTCAAAGTAGTCACCAGCATTGTGTATAGCCCGTTACCGGCGATGTGGAAGTCGTAGGATACTCATAGCAGTGCTAATTGTGTTGACAGTTCGAGCGGCGCGGTCTATTGCCCGACGAATTTATATCAGTTCTGAAGCGAATGGCATGAAGTGTTTCCTTCAGTTTAAAAATCAAGTTGAACTCACGAGGGCTTTATTCAGGGGAGTGCAATGGGTGGTATAGCACTTAGCAGCCCCATCAGTCAAACAAATCAGTAACAGCTTGCACTGTACGTGCTTGAGCATTGTCCTCCAAAATGACGGTCAGGGCCTGCAGAAAGTGTCATCACTTCTGTCTCTATGCTGTTCATTTTTGGAACACAACCTACGACCAGTTTAGAGACAGAAGTAATAACACTTTCTGCAGGATTTTGCAGAACAATGCACAGGCACGTACAGTGCAAGTTGTTTGACTGATGGGGCTGCTAAGTGCTATACCACCTACTGCACTCCCCTGACTTAAGCCCTCGTTTGAGTTCAACTCGCTTTCTAAGCTGAAGGAAACACTTCACGGCATCCGCTTCAGAACTGCTACAAATTCGTCGGGCAATAGAAGGCGCCGCTCCAACTGTCAACGCAACTGTCACTGCTAAGAGTATCCTTAGACTTCCACATCGCTGGCAACGGGTTATGCACAATGCTAGTGACTACTTTGAAGATCAGTAAAACATTGAAACACGTATCTATTTTGTACGAGCTGTAAATAAATAGTTGCCACTATTAAAGTTCCAACGCTCGTACTCGCTTCAAACTCTCGAGCGAGCCCTGTGACGTCATCTCCGAACTCGCTGCCTACGTGTGCTCGTAGACTCAACTCGTGAGTCTCACCGCTGTCCATTCGCCACTTGGGTCTGTTCTCGGCTGCAAGTGGACTCGACTCGCTCAGACAGGAAAGCGAGTACACGAGTTCGCAAGTATAAATCCAGACTCGCGGCATTCCCGCTACATACGCTATCGTTTTGAAACAAATTCCCGATATTAAACTGTAAACTGCTATTCATTTATTTCATACAATCATGATTTCGACTTTATAGCCATTCTCAAAGGCAAGTTGAAATGTCAGAAAATGTCTGACCTGTCTAGATGACAGAAGCAAGCTATGTACCAATATGACGACTGATTGGTTAGCAGTGAATGTTCTGTTTATACATACATTTGTACAGATAAATCTTTTTCGAAGTCGGCTGAAAATCTGTTTTAATATTTAATATCCGTTCCGAGAACGTCTGACAACTACGTTGACATATACACAGACACTTTCGAAACGTTGCTGAGTGTGTAATGACAGTACCAGAAAACGTGACATGAGGATGAAGTGCAATATCTAAATGGCGATTAATTATTAAAATAAATTACAAAAATGAATGGAACTCGCTATTAGTCCATAAACGCAAGTTGTCATGACCAAATGAATACAAAAATAGCGCACTTCCTTATCACAGTGATATAGTAGTGGCGTTGCTCTGTGCCAAGTTTTCGTTTCACGCAGCACATATATTTTCGCATGACGGAGGTGGAATAAACAAGAATACAACCATTTTGTTTGCATGGGACCAAATTTGTACGTTTTTCGTCTGAAGTGTGGACTATAGCGTGAAACGCAGTCCAGATATCACTCCTCCTCTAATGGAACACACTTCCAGTTGTGTACTTTGCATAATTTAGTTTTTGTCTTACACCCTCCACAGTCTCACAAAACACATCTTCGTTAAAGACCATCTGATCCCGACACTCGGTCATTTCGCTTTGTCAGAGCTACTTTACAACAAAAAGTCGCGTACTCGTAGTTCATACTAACAGCAAGTCACGACTATAGTGATGGGGAGCTCGTGAATGAGTCGTTCAAATGAACGCTTCACTCCAGTGAAGTGTGAACTAACCACTGAATTTCAACGAACTGGTACTTCACACTCTTCAGAGATAGCACACTCCACACTTTTTTCTAGTTGCAGTTTGGAATTCTATGTGATCGTCTGGATAGATGTCTGCCTATTACACATTACGATCCTCTTCAACTGCCGGCGGTCTCTGTCAGTCAAGATACGAGGTCGGCCTGTGCGCTTTTGTGCTGTGCGTGCCCCTTCACGTTTCCACTTCACTATCACATCGGAAACAGTGGACCTACGGATGTTTAGGAGTGTGGAAATCTCGCGTACAGACCTATGACACAAGTGACACCCAATCATCTGACCACGTTGGAAGTCCGTGAGTTCTGCGGAGCGCCCCATTCTGCTCTCTCACGATGAGGTCGCTGATATGGAGTACCTGGCAGTAGGTAACAGCACAATGTACCTAATATGAAAAAGTATATTTTTGGGAGTGTCTGGACACTTTTGATCACATAGTGTACGATAGACTGCTGCTAGAAGGGGAACAAGTTCTTTCGCATAATCTCTGTAGAACCGTACAGGTGTCTCATTTTATAAGCCTTTTGACTATTAAGCAATTATAGTTGCTTTTTTTCCGCGGTCATTTATTTCAATGCCTGCCATTTCGACGTACGTACGATTATTGAAAGGAGAGACCGTATTACGATCTTCCGCAGTGAAACAGTCTCGCAAACCCGAATTCAGCATTTCGCCTTTTCTCTGTCATCTTCCATTTTGGTGTCAATATCGTCACTGAGTGACTGAATAGATGATTTCTAACCACGTACTGATTTTACATATGACCAAAATTTCTTGCTGTTTGCAGCCAAACCGGATGGCAAAATCTTACCTTCAAAGTCACTGAACGTTCTGTCGTTGCTCTTCTTGCATCATTTTCGCTTCGTTTAGCTTTTGTTTGACATCTAGGTTCCAACGTGCCTTAAATTTGTGGTAAACCATCTTCGTTTACGTAGCATTTTTATAACACGGCCATTAAACCACGGAGTTTCTTTCCATCCCTTAAAGCCTAACTCGAAAAGTACTTGCCTAAGACGTATAGAACGATGCTTTTCAATTTGATACATTTGTGCTCTACGATTTCTACATCAGCTCTAAATATGTGATGTTGACTACCCTGATACTCAACAATTTGTATCCTGCTACTTTTGTTAAGCAAAAATATTTTCCTACCTTCCTTAACAGTCCACCGTAGTCAATAATGACTAAACCAATGAAACCGTATACTATAAAAGCATTCTGCAAACAATTCACTTAATCATCCAGGTTCAAAAATGGTTCAAATGGCTGTGAGCACTATGGGACTTAACTTCTGAAGTCATCAGTCCCCTAGAACTTAGAACTACTTAAACCTAACTAACCTAAGGACATCACACACAACCATGCCCGAGGCAGGATTCGAACCTGCGACCGTAGCGATTGCGCGGTTCCGGACTGAAGCGCCTAGAACCGCTGGGGCACAACGGCCGGCAATCATTCAGGAATAACCAGGTCCACTGCCCTGTATTTCATAGTCCTAATATGTAAAGAGGCGTGAAACGGTCAGTGTAGCGATGCCTCAAAGCCAAAAAGACCTAAGACATTATCGACATGCGATATAAGCAGTGTTCAAAGCAACGTGATATAGAGGTAGACTAATTCATAATTCTACAGAACCAACTGTGAGATAGCCAACAGCCTTGCCGCAGTGGTAACACTGGTTCCCATCAGATCACCGAAGTTAAGCACTGTCGGGCTGGGCTAGCACTTGGATGAGTGACCGTCGGGATCGCCCGAGCGCTGTTGGCAAGCGGGGTGCACGCAGCCCTTGTTCATGCAGTAGTGATGTGATTCTCAAAGATCCTTACCGAACAGAATTGACGGAGGATATCGAAAAAGTTCAAAGAAGGGCCACTCGTTGTCGGTTATCGCGAACTAGGGCAGAGAGTGTCGTGGACATGATACGCGAAATGAAGTGGCAATCATTAAAACAAAGGCGTCTTTCGTTGCGGCGAGACCTCCCCACGAAATTTCATTCACTGCGAAAATATTTTGTTGACTCCGACCTACATAGGGAAAAATGAGCACCGTAATAAAATAAGTGAAATAGGAGCGTGTGCGGAAAGTTTAAGAGATCGTTTTTCCGGGTGCTATTCGAGAATGTAACAGCAGAGAAATAGTCTCAAGGTGATTCAATGAACATTCTGCGAAGCACTTAAAGAGTGAACTGCAGAGTAGTCATGTAGATTTAAATGTGGGACAACTCAAAAATTGTGACATAATTTTCATTAACAAATGAATGTCATAAATTTTATAAATATGTATATTCATAGAGGGTGGAGAAAATTGTGTCACGAAATATTAACCCTGGATAACTGATGCCAGTAGGAATGAAAATTACTAGTGCTGTGTAGGTCGACAACGCACCGTTTTTAAACGGCATAAACTTGGCGCCACGTGCTCCGATTGGCCGCGGGATTGCCCTGTTGTCGGATGCTCTGGACAACGCATGACCGCGAATGCTTTGGCTGCCGGAGATCGTGATGTATCCAAGGCGGCCCGCACGCTCGGTGGTAGCGCGCCAGCTTTCCACTCTGGGAGCCTGCGGGCGAATCCGCCAGGGTCCGGACACATCCATTGTAGTTTCATGATAAGACGTAACGAGAACAAACGCATCAAAAGCTGTTAGGTCGCGTACAGAAAGTCTTTTACAAATTGTGTCGGCCCTTAAAGGGCCTTTTTTGTAGCTAGGACATTGTTTACTTAAAGCAGGTACTCTAACTGGCGACCGTCTGACGCGACACAAGCTTTCTAACGTCGACCAGTGGCATGTTTTTCAACTTCTAAGTCGGTTCCCTTAGTTACACGACAGCAGCTGCCGTCCAGACAAAAATATAGCGATGGTACGTTCATGGAACTGGTCCATTGATGGCAACTTTACACTAAATAAAATCATTTACTACATTTTCATTGATTTTAGAACGAATTAAAAAAGTTGACGCTGCGCACTGTCCAGCAGATAAAGTACAAAAATTTTAAAGAAGTAAATTAAATATCGAGAAGATTAGCTACCAAAACCAAATTTATGTAGATCATTTTACCAAAGAATCCAAATAATCTATAAATAGGACAGGTATCGCAAGTTCGATGAGAGCATATCTGCATTAACAGTTGTGTCCATTGGGTTCTTTTGTAAGTGTATTATTTTATGGGGATTACTACTAACAACAAGAGTCGTATCAGTATGTTATTTTTGGAATTTGTGACTCTGATTTCCTTTTCAGCATTGATGTAAATTCAGATTCAGTACAGTTATCGGGTAACGCACTGCGTTTCGGACACGCAGCAAGCCGAATTCTCACTCCTGGAGTCCAAAATACAGATGTTCTGACGACGCATTGGATGTGGAGGTGGGAAGGAATGAAGATGATGGTGTTCCATCAGTCGACGAGGGGAGGTGAGAGACAAGAGTACAAATTTGTTATCAGAACGATGGAAACGGACTTATGGTAGAAAATATTCTGGCAGTCGCCTCAACTGATTCAGGGGAATTATAGCTAACTTTAATCAGGATGGTCGGGAGGGGATTTCAACCCTACTCTTCCCGAATCCGAGTGCAGTGTATTAACCACGGCGTCTCGTCGATCGATAGGAGAATTTCACTGTTTCCACTACTGTTCTGCAGAATTTTGTGATGCGGACCATCTTATGCAAGCCGTTACACGCCGAACTTTATATCTTAACGTCCCAAAATATTTTTAATTTGTTACCAGTCGTCTCATCCTGCTGAGGTGTTGTTGGTCGGTCACTAGAGGAACTGTATTCTGTGTCGTCCAGTTACAACTGTGCTCCTTTGATATACTGAGAAAACATAAATAATATTTATACTCACTATATTGCCCCAAACGACAATATCCTGAAGAACTGCGATCTTAATAATTATTTCAAAAATTAATTTTCTTTGAGAACTCTAATTACGTTGCGGTGATAATAAATAAATCAGTGTCATCCTGACCTCCTTGAAGAATCTAACGTTTCACTAAAGGGAACCAGAGGACAAACCTTACGTCGAAACTGCGACCATGCAAATCATAATAAATAGTACTGTCGATGGTGAACATAACATCGTTAAAAAATTCAACGAAACTGAAGTCTCAAAACAAATACAGATGTGCATATACAGTTGTAAAACCGATACGTTTTCTGGAAGGTGTTTACAACTATCTTACGTGATGAACATGCATTAAAGCTGCTTTTTTCAGGAGTAATACTAAAAGGCATTGCCCAATATATGATTAATTTAGTTGCTGTGAACTTCCAAGGGACTTCCAGCACTGCTACATGTAAAGTTGGTAACTACTGGTCTATTCGAAGAAGAAAATATTTTCATATATCCAAGGAATACTTACGTTCTCGAAGGCCTTGTCGTCCATTAGGTGGCAAACTTGAACAGCAAAGAATTTACAATCATCATAGACAATCTACCAACAAATGGTAATATATTTTTTCTGGTAATTGATTTGGACCCTGTTAATGGATATACTCGCCTTTTAGATTTTTTTTTTTAATTTTTGCTTAAGAACGCTGTCTGATAACCATTGTTTATACCTGATGTTACCAGTGTGTTCTTATCGACAGTACTCTTAAGAAGAAACTTCAAATCAAGCTATGATATTTTCTTTCAGTCCAGAGCGTTTGTGTGGCTCTATTACATATCTGCATCTCTATGTCTTCTAATTTTTTCTTTTCTTGTCTGAGCCCACCCTTCAGAACTGTAGCTTAAAATGCTCCAAATAAATGTCTTGATAGATTTATATCTTGTCTCTATATTAAGAGGGTTATTTGTTAGTAAATCGCTGTTGTTTATGATGGATTGTTTAGTCACTGCAATTATTCTTTTAATATCGGTTGTACTCGTACTTCTGTTTTCATCTGTTGTGCTTACCAAGTAGCAAAATTTATTTGTTTGCATTAGTATTTTATTTCCTATCTTAACGTTTGACCTTGCTTGTCTGTTCGAGTTACGTGTCCCCATTATCTTAGTCTTATTTGTGTTTGTTTTCAGTTTGTGGTTACCCAAATCGTCAAAAAAAATTTTAACGTATAGTTCACGTCCTTTTCAGAATCAACTAAGACTGCTGACTCAGCAACAAATCGAATACTATTTTTTTGTTTACCATTAGATTTGATTGCTTTGAAGTTGCTTTTCATGGTTCTAAATTGCATTTGCCCATTTCTTAGTGGCATTAATATCAATTTTTGTATTCCAGTTTTCTCTCTCCAATCCGTTATGGTTTTATTCCGTTTTCCAAACATTATCTTTCATCCGCTGCATCAAAGGTCTTCTCTAGAGCAATAAATGTGACATATTTGTTCTTTTTATCTCAATTTTTCTTTCAAAGATCATTCGAATTTATTGTTTTCTTTATATAGTAATGCTATTGACAAACTCTATTGATAAGTCCTTAACTAAGAGTCTTATTGCCACGTTAATATCAAAGCAGGAAGCTGTAGACTTCTGAAACTATGCAGTGCGAAATCGAAAAACTGTATATTGTCAACGTAACAGTGAAAGCTATTTATGAGGGAGCGCTGGAAAGAAAAGAATTTTTGTAATGTTCATCTGAGTCTCAAATAGAGAGGCACTACTTTTGCAGACAATGGTATATGGAGATAAAACAGTTGTCCCCTATCTAGCACCAAAACACAATATAGAACATCGTGCAATTAATCAGCCGATTCCTTAAGTGCCGGAATACCATGTACATGTTTTCAACGTTAAAAATCTCTTGTTATGTCAGAGTCTCCATTACCACTTTATTCCTGGTACCCAAACGGATTTTATTGAAACATTTCCACGTCCCTTCTAACACTTCTGCAATTTCTACAGATACATCCATTCTTTGCAAACCACTATGAAATGTATGGCAGAAATGCATTAGTTATATCAGTTCGAAGTCTTGTGTTGACTTGTGTGACAGTTTCGTTCCCATTAATTATGTCATCGTCATTCAGAGTATATCGAAAATACCATTTGCAGTTATTGCCAATAAGTAATTCATTTCATCTACAAATATATTGTTTACAAATTATCAACATTACTAGCTTCAAGTAGTTCGCTCCACATGCTGAGAGATGCCATTGTCTGATTGTTTCAGTTCGCTACTGTCATTCCTCTTTCGGAAGAAAACATTACAACTTCAGATTGAATAAGGTAACAGAGTCCTATATTTTAGAGACCTGTTTTTCCTGCACATACCTTTCATCGTTTTTTTTTAAAATCAAAACATGTATGTCGGATTTCTCTTCTCTCACTTCTCACAACAGGTCTAGTAATCAGTTTCTTGTGACCATGATGTTTACAGGACGCTAAACCTCGTTATCAGACTGTCAGCTAAATGTTATGTGTCACTCTTCCAAAGAGGAATTTCAGATTTCAAAAGCTATCCATTTACAATAAGATCCGCATATCAGGTACAAATTTCTTTAAGCTCATAAAAGTATGCTGACAACTACAGTTTAAATATCCATTTCACACTGCTCATTCTGTATTGCAATATTTCGGCTTCGTACCTACATAGGATTCTAAGGAGTCTCACGGGTGAGACATCATTACTGAAGATGAAACGCGATATTTCTGCATTCGAGGTTAGCGCAATTCTTGCTGTAGTTACGTCATCATAATTTCGAAGTACGAGGTCACGGATAAATATTTTCCGTTTGAAAGAACTCATCGAAAAGCATGACAGACACTGTGCAGCCAGAATCCATTAGATGATGACTGCATCACAGTGCACGAGCAACAATCATATTTCAGAGAAGTGAGATACGTAGATCCGCTCTTATTCTATGTATACAGGGTTTTTAGTAACTACCTCTAGGGATTCATATATCAGTGAATGGAACATCTCTCCAAGTTTCTATTTGTTGTGGTGTGTGGTTGTAATTAACGTGCAGCTGCTCACGGAGATCCACTGTGAGCAGTAATCGTCGTATGGCAGCGAAACTTGGCAGTTATGCTAATGCGTTAGTGTGAAACCGATTTACGCTGAAAAACAGATTAGTTCCAGGTGCAAATCTGGCGGTGTACACTGTTTGCATGAGTTTAGCTGTATGACATCCGCGCTATCATTTGACAAGCTACAACGTGAATGAACAATATGGCTATCGAGAAGAGAGACCGTGCCATGTTAGTGAAACTACTGTATGTGAACAGCAACAAATACAGCACTGCACTGAGAGAGTATCACTGAATGAAAGGTCTGAGGAGAGACCTCATCATCATCATCATTTAAGACTGATTATGCCTTTCAGCGTTCAGTCTGGAGCATAGCCCCCCTTATACAGTTCCTCCATGATCCCCTATTCAGTGCTAACATTGGTGCCTCTTCTGATGTTAAACCTATTACTTCAAAATCATTCTTAACCGAATCCAGGTACCTTCTCCTCGGTCTGCCCCGACTCCTCCTATCCTCTACTGCTGAATCCATGAGTCTCTTGGGTAACCTTGCTTCTCCCATGCGTGTAACATGACCCCACCATCTAAGCCTGTTCGCCCTGACTGCTACATCTATAGAGTTCATTCCCAGTTTTTCTTTGATTTCTTCATTGTGGACACCCTCCTGCCATTGTTCCCATCTACTAGTACCTGCAATCATCCTAGCTACTTTCATATCCGTAACCTCAACCTTGTTGATAAGGTAACCTGAATCCACCCAGCTTTCGCTCCCATTCAACAAAGTTGCTCGAAAGATCGAACGGTGCACAGATAACTTAGTCTTGGTACTGACTTCCTTCTTGCAGAAGAGAGTAGATCGTAGCTGAGCGCTCACTGCATTAGCTTTGCTACACCTCGCTTCCAGTTCTTTCACTATGTTGCCATCCTGTGAGAATATGCATCCTAAGTACTTGAAACCGTCCACCTGTTCTAACTTTGTTCCTCCTATTTGGCACTCAATCCGTTTATATTTCTTTCCCACTGACATTACTTTCGTTTAGGAGATGCTAATCTTCATACCATAGTCCTTACATTTCTGATGCAGCTCTTAAATATTACTTTGCAAACTTTCAATCGAATCTGCCATCACAACTAAGTCATCCGCATATGCAAGACTGCTTATTTTGTGTTCACATATCTTAATCTCACCCAGCCAGTCTATTGTTTTCAACATATGATCCATAAATAATATGAACAACAGTGGAGACAGGTTGCAGCCTTGTCTTACCCCTGAAACTACTCTGAACCATGAACTCAATTTACCGTCAACTCTAACTGCTGCCTGACTATCCATGTAAAGACCTTTAATTGCTTGCAAAAGTTTGCCTCCTATTCCATAATCTTGTAGAACAGACAATAACTTCCTCCTAGGAACCCGGTCATATGCCTTTTCTAGATCTATAAAGCATAGATACAATTCCCTGTTCCACTCATAACACTTCTCCATTATTTGCCGTAAGCTAAAGATCTGGTCCTGACAACCTCTAAGAGGCCTAAACCCACACTGATTTTCATCCAATTGGTCCTCAACTAATACTCGCACTTTCCTTTCAACAATACCTGAGAATATTTTACCCACAACGCTGATTAAAGAGATACCTCTGTAGTTGTTACAATCTTTTCTGTTTCCATGTTTAAAGATTGGTGTGATTACTGCTTTTGTCCAGTCTGATGGAACCTGTCCCGACTCCCAGGCCATTTCAATTATCCTGTGTAGCCATTTAAGACCTGACATTCCACTGTATTTGATGAGTTCCGACTTAATTTCATCCACCCCGGCGGCTTTATTGCACTGCAATCTATTGACCATTTTTTCCACTTCCTCAAATGTGATCCTATTTCCATCATCATTCCTATCCCATTCTACCTCGAAATCTGAAACATTACTGATCGTATTTTCACCTACATTGAGCAACTCTTCAAAATATTCCTTCCATCTGCCCAAGGCATCCACAGGATTCACCAGCAGTTCTCCTGACCCGTCCAAAATGCTTGTCATTTCCTTCTTACCTCCCTTTCGAAGACTGCTAATTACACTCCAGAATGGTTTTCCAGCAGCTTGATCCATAGTCTCCAACCTGTTTCCAAAGTCTTCCCACGATTTCTTCTTGGATGCTGCAATTATCTGTTTGGCTTTGTTTCTTTCTTCAACATAACTTTCTCTGTCTACCTGGGTTCTGGTATGTAGCCATTTTTGATACGCCTTCTTTTTCCTTTTACAGGCTGCCTTGACTGTATCATTCCACCAAGCTGTTTGCTTCATCCTACTTTTACACACTACTGTTCCAAGACATTCTTTAGCCACTTCTAGTACTGTGTCCCTGTACCTTGTCCATTCCTTTTCCAATGACTGTAATTGACTACATTCAACTAACTGGTACCTTTCTGAGATCGCTGTTATGTACTTGTGCCTGATTTCCTTATCCTGAAGATTCTCCACTCTTATCCTCCTACATATGGACCTGACCTCCTGCACTTTCGGCCTCACAATCCCAATTTCACTGTAGATTAAATAATGATCAGTGTCATCAAAGAATCCCCTGAATACACGTGTGTCCCTCACAGCCTTCCTGAATTCCTGATCTGTTCTTATATAGTCAATGACAGATCTGGTTCCCCTGCCTTCCCAAGTATACCGGTGAATGTTCTTATGTTTAAAAAAGGAGTTTGTGACTACTAAGCCCATACTGGCACAGAAATCCAAGAGTTGTTTCCCGTTCCTGTTGGCCTCCATTTCCTCTCCAAATTTACCCATAACCTTTTCATACCCTTCTGTTCGATTTCCAATCCTGGCGTTAAAATCACCCATGAGCAGAACACTGTCCTTGTCCTTTACTCTAACAACTACATCACTGAGTGCGTCATAAAAACTATCCATCTTATCTTGATCTGTCCCTTCACAATGCGAATATACTGACACAATCCTAATTTTCTTGCTAGACACTGTCAAATCTATCCACATCAGTCGTTCGTTTACATACCTTACTGCAACTACGCTGGGTTCCATTTCTTTCCTGATGTAAAGCCCTACACCCCATTTTGCTATTCCTGCTTTGACTCCTGACAGGTAGACCTTGTATTCTCCCACTTCCTCTTCTTTCTCACCCCTTACCCGAATGTCACGAACAGCTAAAACGTCCAGCCCCATCTTACTTGCAGCCTCTGCCAGCTCTACCTTTTTCCCAGAGTAGCCCCCATTGATATTAATAGCTCCCCATCTCATTACCATTTGTTTGCCAAGTCGTATCTTAGGAGTCCATGGTTTGTCAGTTAGAGGTGGGACTCCGTCACCTCCAAAGGTCCGAGGCATTTTGCTCTGATTGTTGCCAGCATCATACATAAGAACATTCACCGGTATACTTGGGAAGGCAGACCTGATATCATTAAATGGTTTAAAGAAGATGATAATGAAATTCGAAAACAAGGGTGAGCTTGGTTTGACACCTGGAAGAGGAAGGCGTCGCATCCTGGTGGAATTCGGTGACGAGGTTGCTCTAACAGACCGTGCAGCTCATGTCCCGCGTAGTGGTAGTGCTCGTACATTGCGAAGAGAATTTTCCACCCCATGGTCAATCGTGCAGTAAGTTTTTCCGGTATATTTTAGACTGTTACCAGTACACGATCCAGACGATGCAGCGACTGAAGCATCATGATCCACAGCAACTTTCTGAATTTGTTCTTCGGCTTCTGGCGCGGATCTAGGTTGATGACATATGGCCAGGTTATATTTTATGGAGTGACGGGGCACATTTTACACCACAGGGTGCAATGAATACAAAGAAATTCCGAATTTGGGGTACTGTTAAACCTCGTGTTGTGTACAAAGTGTAAGTAGGCTGTTTATGTGTAGTGCTCTGTACGAAAATCACTGGCTGTGCTGTGTGCAGTCTGTGGCTAGTTTGCATTGTTGTCTGCCATTGTAGTGTTGGGCAGCTGGATGTGAACAGCGCGTAGCGTTGCGCAGTTGGAGGTGAGCCGCCAGCAGTGGTGGATGTAGGGAGCGAAATGGCGGAGTTCTGAAATTTGTAAAAATGGATGTCAGGAACTGCTGTATATATTATGACTTTTGATGACTATTAAGATAAATACATTGTTTGTTCTCTATTAAAATCTTTCATTTGCTAACTATGCCTACTAGTAGTTAGTGCCTTCCGTAGTTTGAATCTTTTATTTAGCTGGCAGTAGTGGCGCTCGCTGTATTGCAGTAGTTCGAGTAATGAAGATTTTTGTGAGGTAAGTGATTTGTGAAAGGTATAGTTTAATGTTAGTCAGGGCCATTCTTTTGTAGGGATTTTTGAAAGTCAGATTGCGTTGCACTAAAAATATTGTATGTCAGTTTAAGCACAGTGTTGTACAATTTTTCTAAGGGGACGTTTCATATGTCGACCCTTAGCCAAGGATACCTCACTGGAATCTTCTGATTTTTTCTTGTAGTTTGTGTAATTAGTGTAGATTTTGTTTATTGCTAGCGCGTAATTGTACAGAGAATCTCCTTTGTAGTTGTAGCCTTTAATTGTTGTACAGTAAAACAGTTGTGCCATGCATGTAGATTTGCACCAAGTATTTCGCAGCTGCGCTTGCAATTAACGAGATATTATTTTCAGTGCTATGTTAATGTGTTCTCTTATTGTTGCTCTTCAAATTGTGTTTTTCTGTGTTGTCATGTGAAATATTGTGACAATAATGGCGTGTAAAAAACGTAATACTAGGCTCCAAAGTAAACTGAGAAATGACAGTGAAGACGAAAGCAGTGTGTTAACGCCACCATGTAATGAATTAACTAATATTCAAAGTAGTAATTTGGTAACTGTGCATAGGGAAATGGAGCGGGCGTCAAATAATGGTGTAGACAGTGAAACAGGTAGTGACCAGGGAAGCATTATCGATCGATCGGTCGGCAACAGTTCGCCTCAGGAATCAGGAATGACAGAACACAATATTGCAAATACTCAGGTTTTGGGTTCTCACCGTTTCTCAAATGAGTCGAGACACATTTTCCACTTGTCGTAATGCGAATGTTGCCGATGCAAATTCATTGCCGAAAAGCACTGAGGAACATGTTTCAGACACCAGTGCATTGTTATTACAATTAATGCAACAAATGGGACAAAAGCTTCAAAAGTTAGACACAATGGAACAAAATCAGAGACAAACACAGCAAAAGCTTCAAAAGTTAGACACAATGGAACAAAAGGTTCAAAAGTTAGACTCAGTGGAACATATGCTTGAACAAACACGTGAAGATTTAACTACTGAGTTACATAAAATCGAATCGAAATGTCAAAAGGTCTGTAATGACGTAAAAACACAAATTTGTGAGCATTTCCAACCTATTTTTTCGTGGCATGAAAATGCATTACAGAATCACGAAGCAGCCATAAAAGAACTGCAAACTATTGTTCATGAAAATCACGACACCTTGCAAGCTAAAATTGACTCAGTTGCATCTACCGATTCGGTTATGCAACTTGCAAAAACTTAAGAAAACTTAAAGGACACAGTAGATACGATTTCAACACAAATGGACACTCTGAAACTTGGTTCAGAAAAACACACTGAGGAAATAAGTACACTATCGGAGAAAGTAGCCGAACTTTCGGATCAGTTCACTAACTTATCTGCAAAGGTAGATGATGATCTGAATGACACAAGACCTGTAGCCATCACTGACACAGAAGAGTATGAACAAATTAAGAAATTCAAACAAAATCAGAATCAAATTAATACGCAATACAAAAGAGAAATCCGGGAAGTACAAGATCAGTTGGCACAAGTAATACAAAAATTTCATATTTCAGAGGACACTCGCGCTCCAACACGGGAAGAGGAACTTAGAAATACGGAAAAGCCACAAAATAATAACACAGGACATTTCGGAAATTACGAAAGAAATTGGCAAGGTGCGCCGAATTTTGAGATGGAACCGCCGACACGACGTAACAATGACCAATATGCTACTCGCCGACACGATGATTTTGACTATAAGCTGTTCATTACTACACGTAAATTCAAAACGTTTAAGAATTCTGCCAACGACATTCATCCACAAGCGTGGCTCTATCAATTCTCTCATTGTTTTCCTCCCAACTGGTCATTGGAGCACAGGTTAGAATTTATGTGTGGCTACTTGGATAATGAACCAGCTGTAAGAATGCGATCGATCATTCACGATTGTCACAGTGAAGGAGATTTTTATCATGCCTTCCTCTCAGCATATTGGTCTCAAGCTACACAAGACCGAGTAAAACATAGCATCATAATGATGAAACGTTTCGAACAATCTGAATTTTCCAGTCTTATGAAATATTTTGAAGACATGTTGCATAAGAATCAGTATCTTTCAAACCCATACAGCCCCTCAGAACTCATCCGCATTTGCTTAACCAAACTGCCTGAACATTTACGACATATTATTTTGGCAGGACGTTGCAAAGATGACATTGAAGTTTTTCAGGGACTATTACAAGAACTGGAAATTGACACTGACAATCACGGAACGCGAAAACAGGAGCACAATAATTACAGATCACATCCGTCACAATTCCACGATGACAGAAATAATATACGACAAGGCTATTCTTTCAACGTAAATAGTGACCGAAACAGACACCACCCGTATGACAACCGTTGGCAGAGTAGTAATAATTACAGGGAAAGATTACCTCTCCGCGGTAATGACTATCACAGAGACAATCAGAGAAACAGACAATATGGGAACCAAAATAATTATTATCAATGGAGACAGAATAACTTCAGATGCAATGATCCAGCGCGCAGTTACGATTCAGGGAGAAATTCTCCACCACGTGACCGACAAGAAAGAAACTATGGAATCTACCGACATGACGACAGACGATATGATCGTAACGACAGACCTGAACTGCATCAGAACTGGCGGGATTTAAACAGGGCAGGGCCCTCTCGTCACGGTGAATTTGTAGAAGTTAGGTCTCCAAATCCCAATAATGACGCGCGCCAACAAAGGAACAGACAATGACTCGCACCGCAGGCAGCCGCGTGCGCCGGCTGGCTCAGAGAAAAATAATATCGAAGCTAACCTTGAGAAAAATTTTAGCACTCCTCACTGACGTATACTGCATGACAATTCCGTCCAAGTTGAACTTCTGCGTACTAGGAAGAGTAAAGGTTTACACCACATTTCACATGTAAAACCGTTTATTGAAAGATAATCTGCTTTTTAACTTAGTCTTTGCTATAAAATTTTTCACTTCACGTTACTGGTATGCTTTGTCAGACTTAGAAACTGTTACCATGCAACAGTGTTTGAAGTTAAATATCCAGTCAAGAACCAAGAGAACTTATTTAAACAGAAATTACGAATGCATTGTTATTGTGCACAGACGACACAGTGTTATTGTGTGTGTGCATTCTTGCTTGTTAGTTGCACGATTACGTAACGACTATAAGGCTCACATACTTCAAACATTTACCAGTACTGCTAATGAGGTTCTAATGCAACATTTTGGTTTAATTGAAAATACATTCTGGATTTAAAGTACTTTCTGTGAGATACCAGATGACACAGTGGTTAGTTTATGTGACAGCTACACGATTTTATCACGACGCTACTAATGAGTGACAATTTACAATGTTGCTTTTGCGGTGTATCTGTTTTATATCTGCACAGTTTTTCTGAATTATTCTGGAAAGTAAAACATGTTTTAGTAGTAACTTTTGTGGTATAGCTATAATCAGACAGCCTTTTCCGTAGCACAACAATACATTACAGCACAGTAATTTCTTCATCACAACAATAAGTGTAATAACTAAGATATCTATACGCAAAGCATTTCACTTTTGTTTATCATGAGGTAAGTACATTGACTTCTACAGAACTTAGCTTTCGGAGAACAATAACTACGACACTTCCACAGAGATTATCTTACAGCAAGACGCACATTTAGCGCTACAGGACCGTATTTGAGTGATTAATTTTGTACTTAAATCATTTATTTTTAAAGATATTTGAAGTACAATGATACAAAGGTTTTCCGTAATATATTTCATTCCATTGTTGTAATCTGTAACACCTGAGGGGATAATTACATTGATCCTCAGGGGGGTACACGCCTACTTTGTGTACCATGTGTTTGGCAAGCACAAGGAGCCCTAGCTAATATGGTATTTGCTTATACAACTTTACACATCGGTACCATATTCCTCTAACACAAATTACACAGCTATCTGATCATTTAACTGAGAGAGACAAACTTTTTTACTACGGCAGTGACAGATGTTTATGTAATTACACCGTTGGATAACTTCACACTTACGAAATTGTATTTTGTCTGTACTTTGTGAACTGTTCATATTTTTTCGGACCCATTGTGATATTATGAGAGCTTTGAATGATATATTTGGTATGGGATCACGATTTTTAAAGTACGTTTGAGGCAGATGACACTTTTGACATGAGCAGAGAATTTGTTTAGGTTTTGAAATTATTGGAGGAAGCTACGACGATTTTGAGAGTTGACTGAGGTGTTATGATGTTATTATTACGATGACAATGTGTATTATGCTGTTGCGGTATGTTTATGATCAATAAGCTGATGCTATATGAGGAATTTGATTATGCTATGTATTTATTATGATGAAATATTGAAGTGTCGTCGCAAGATTGACGTGTCGACGAATATATATATGTGTAATAAGGTAAGGAGTAATGAATAGTGGTTAGGGACTCTGACTTGTGAAAAAGGATGTTGGAAACCAAGAATCGTACTTTAAGAGTTATGAAATGTGTGTAAATACGTGAATGTATCACAATGCCGGCGAAAATTTTTTGGACACTGCTATATTCATAAGATTTTGCTTCTACACATTTGCAACGCAAATTCTCGACCCGTGAAATTTTGTATATGAGACTGTCACTGTAGCGGAAACTGCTGTCGTAAATATTTCCATAAGAAAGTTAAGTGACCACCTACGCGTAATGCGTCGTGGGCACCCAGCTGTGCCAGACGCCTGGAGAACAAGCCATTAGGGTGTGCCTTTTCAGAGGCACAGGTAGAAAAAAAAAGGGAGGCCATTATCCTCGCTATTGACATTCCTTTGTAGAAAGCATCGTAAATACGACACCCTCAAACTTGATAACATGATAACACTGTGGAGCTCTTAATTTATGATATTTACTGCAATGCCTAATGAAATGACGAGAAATATTTTTATGTCTATACACCTGATTATGACTACTGTCTTTCTAGTTGAGAGATATGCTATATGGCTTGCTTTATGTATTTATTTACTCATTTTGTTTAATATCTAATTTCTAGCTGCCCTGCAGTATTGGTAAAAATAAAATTTTATAGATGTACTAATATAAATATTTTATGCCTACAGACCCAGTAAAGAATAACTTTGATGTACTAAAAAAAAACGAAAGAGCATAAAACACATTTCCCTTCACAGGAACTGCATACAGAATTTTCTTTTCAAGTACTTGGTAATTTCTTTTGTAGAATAAATTGTGATGCATCACTCTAGTATTAAGTTGTGACATAGGTATTAAACATGGCCATTTTTACTGTAATATTTTTTCTGCTTGAGCTTTCTCATGTTTAGATATAAGTTACTGCATTTGCTGCGGCTGTTTGCCAGGCATAGTGCTACTGAATTTCACTTTGTATTACTCTGTTAAGCTAGTTTTACTACTGATTTATTTTTCTTGTTTGCTGCACAGTGCCTAATACACTCCTGGAAATTGAAATAAGAACACCGTGAATTCATTGTCCCAGGAAGGGGAAACTTTATTGACACATTCCTGGGGTCAGATACATCACATGATCACACTGACAGAGCATGCACAATGTCGACACTGGTACAGTGTATATCCACCTTTCGCAGCAATGCAGGCTGCTATTCTCCCATGGAGACGATCGTAGAGATGCTGGATGTAGTCCTGTGGAACGGCTTGCCATGCCATTTCCACCTGGCGCCTCAGTTGGACCAGCGTTCGTGCTGGACGTGCAGACCGCGTGAGACGACGCTTCATCCAGTCCCAAACATGCTCAATGGGGGACAGATCTGGAGATCTTGCTGGCCAGGGTAGTTGACTTACACCTTCTAGAGCACGTTGGGTGGCACGGGATACATGCGGACGTGCATTGTCCTGTTGGAACAGCAAGTTCCCTTGCCGATCTAGGAATGGTAGAACGATGGGTTCGATGACGGTTTGGATGTACCGTGCACTATTCAGTGTCCCCTCGACGATCACCAATGGTGTACGGCCAGTGTAGGAGATCGCTCCCCACACCATGATGCCGGGTGTTGGCCCTGTGTGCCTCGGTCGTATGCAGTCCTGATTGTGGCGCTCACCTGCACGGCGCCAAACACGCATACGACCATCATTGGCACCAAGGCAGAAGCGACTCTCATCGCTGAAGACGACACGTCTCCATTCGTCCCTCCATTCACGCCTGTCGCGACACCACTGGAGGCGGGCTGCACGATGTTGGGGCGTGAGCGGAAGACGGCCTAATGGTGTGCGGGACCGTAGCCCAGCTTCATGGAGATGGTTGCGAATGGTCCTCGCCGATACCCCAGGAGCAACAGTGTCCCTAATTTGCTGGGAAGTGGCGGTGCGGTCCCCTACGGCACTGCGTAGGATCCTACGGTCTTGGCGTGCATCCGTGTGTCGCTGCGGTCCGGTCCCAGGTCGACGGGCACGTGCACCTTCCGCCGACCACTGGCGACAACATCGGTGTACTGTGGAGACCTCACGCCCCACGTGTTGAGCAATTCGGCGGTACGTCCACCTGGCCTCCCGCATGCCCACTATACGCCCTCGCTCAAAGTCCGTCAACTGCACATACGGTTCACGTCCACACTGTCGTGGCATGCTACCAGTGTTAAAGACTGCGATGGAGCTGCGTATGCCACGGCAAACTGGCTGACACTGACGGCGGCGGTGCACAAATGCTGCGCAGCTAGCGCCATTCGACGGCCAACACCGCGGTTCCTGGTGTGTCCGCTGTGCCGTGCGTGTGATCATTGCTTGTACAGCCCTCTCGCAGTGTCCGGAGCAAGTATGGTGGGTCTGACACACCGGTGTCAATGTGTTCTTTTTTCCATTTCCAGGAGTGTATTAGTTGTAATATTGCAATTGCTTTGCCTATTTAAATTTTTTTGTGATTGATGTTTGTGTTAATTGTTTTGTGCTGCTGCATTGCCTCGTCCCTTAGTTTAGCATCTGAGCTCAGTAGATTTAAGTTAGATTAAGAGGGGGTAGCCTATAAGTGAATGAGTTACGATGAATTTGAAGAAATGCACTGAGAGGTTATACGAGAAAAGTACAGAAAGCAGGTATAGATAGAACTTTTTGGAAATAATGAAGAACGAAGGGAGATCTCCGAGAAGTAAAGAAAGTTTTGTTTGCAAAATACTGCAGTACAACAAACCCTGTCCTTCCCTTTTGTATTATTCCGCTATATGTTTGTGTACCCTTGTGTATTTGTGTTCATCCTGTCTTTATGTGTTTATCTGATACGATTTATGTTGTAGAATTTTTCTAATACGCAGCTACATTCACTATGAGGAGGAATACTGTTATCCTCAAATATAATTTGCATTAATAATATGTTATTTACCTTGTAAAGATGTTTAGACATTTTTTATTCTTTTCTGTTTTGTTGCTCATGTGTGACGCTGATGTTATTCTGATCTTTATGTATGTGCTTATGTCATAATTCCTTTAACACTGATGTATCTCTTTATTTCTATTCTTTTGTAAAGCCTGTACTACTACAGAGTTATCTGTATTGTTATGTTCTTTAATGATGTATTTTGTACCTTTGTAATTGTATTCTTATGCTATAAAATTGTAATTGACACCAGTTCATCATATTATTAACTTGTAAGCATTCATTTCACTGCACACATTTCAGTTGGTCATAGTATATGGACAATATGTGAGAAGTTGGGACTGTTAGTGTTTGCACGTGTGTTAATAATTCATTCTTTTGTAGGGATTTTTGAAAGTCAGATTGCGTTGCGCTAAAAGTATTGTATGTCAGTTTAAGCACAGTCTTGTATAATTGTTCTAAGGGGACGTTTCAAAAGATGCCGGCCGGTGTGGCCGAGTGGTCCTAGGCGCTACAGTCTGGAACCGCGCGACCGCTACGTTCGCAGGTTCGAATCCTGCCTTGGGCATGGGTGCGTGTGATGTCCTTAGGTTAGTTAGGTTTAAGTAGTTCTAAGTTCTAGGGGACTGATGACCTCAGAAGTTAAGTCCCATAGTGCTCAGAGCCATTTTTGTGTACAAAGAGCCATTGCACTCATCGTATATGACTGTTTGGAGTGGATTCACAAGCACCAGTATTCTCGGTCCGTTCTTCTTTGAAGAGAATAGACCAAGACAGCATGTCAGGTGTACCGAGATGTCTGCGCGTTATCAAGACATGCTTGTACAGCATGTGATTCTTGCTTTGGAAGAGGGCAACTATGAGGAAGATGGGACAACATGTCATGTCGCTCGCCCAGTGAAAGTTCTGGTTAATCCAACCTTCCACGTACGTCTTATCTCGAAAAGGTTTGCTAATACATGGCCTACTAGATCACCTGATTTGAATCCATGGGACTTTTGAGACTGGAAATATCTAAAAGAACGAGTTTACCAGGGACATGTTCTGTCCCTACCTGATCTGAAGACCAGTAAACAGGAACACGTTTCTCAGAGTCCACCAAAATTGCTGCGAGCAACTGTTGATCACGTCGTTTTACGGACGCAGCATCTCGTCGACATCTCCAATTCTCTTGTTAAACAAATTCTGTTAGCGGCAGTTAACAATAAAATCAACACTATGCCTTTCTCATTTGGGTGATTTTTCCTGCCCACGTCCTGTTCCTAAACCATTACATAAGGAAAGATTTCTATACGTCTTTCTTACATTCACAGCGCCACACTTGCCTCTGGTGGCCAAGATCGGAGCTAATATTTTTGCAGCGTAAATCGGTTCCGCATTAGCGAATCAGAATATCTACCACGTTTCGCTGCCATATGATAATTACAGGTCACATTGGACTGCACTTTAATTACAGCCACCTGGTACATGCTGTGGTGTACTTCCAGGGCGCGCCCACTATGGTGCAAGTGTGTCTGAACAGGCGGACAAATCGTATGCTCCGTATTCCCGCATCGAATTAGTTCGCACCTGCAGATAGGTAACCCCATGAATGGATTTCCGAAGCAGACTGGTGTCTCTCCTCCTTCCCTGACAGCTCCAGCAGCGATCTTAGTGTACTGCATCCACGTACTGACGAATGCCACATCATAAACAGTGTTATTTTCAACATCTATAATGTGAGTTAAAAACTCGGTGAGACGTTCTGTCCTCTAATACACAAATACCTGTTGTTTTTGTACCAACATATTCTTAAACTCGAGAGGTACTCATAAATAACCCTGTACGTAAATGGTCTGACAGATAAAGTGAGCTGCAGTCCAAACACTCTCTGCTGATGACACCGTAGTGTACAAGAAAGCGTCTTTGTCGAGTAGCTGTAGGAGAGTACAGGATGGCTCGAGTAGAATGCCTTTCTGATGTGATAAATGGCAGCTTGCTCTAAACACGAAAAAATGTAAGTGAATGAATGGTATTAGTAATGTACTGCTTGAGACAGTCACGTCGAATAAATATCTAAGTATAAAGTTGCAAAGTAACAAAAATGGAATGAGCCTAGAGGTCAGACATAATCTCTATATACGAGGGTTGGAACTTTAATAGTGGCAACTATTTATTTATAGCTCGTACAAAATAGATACGTGTTTCAATGTTTTACTGATCTTCAAAGTAGTCACCAGCATTGTGTATAGCCCGTTACCGGCGATGTGGAAGTCGTAGGATACTCATAGCAGTGCTAATTGTGTTGACAGTTCGAGCGGCGCGGTCTATTGCCCGACGAATTTATATCAGTTCTGAAGCGAATGGCATGAAGTGTTTCCTTCAGTTTAAAAATCAAGTTGAACTCACGAGGGCTTTATTCAGGGGAGTGCAATGGGTGGTATAGCACTTAGCAGCCCCATCAGTCAAACAAATCAGTAACAGCTTGCACTGTACGTGCTTGAGCATTGTCCTCCAAAATGACGGTCAGGGCCTGCAGAAAGTGTCATCACTTCTGTCTCTATGCTGTTCATTTTTGGAACACAACCTACGACCAGTTTAGAGACAGAAGTAATAACACTTTCTGCAGGATTTTGCAGAACAATGCACAGGCACGTACAGTGCAAGTTGTTTGACTGATGGGGCTGCTAAGTGCTATACCACCTACTGCACTCCCCTGACTTAAGCCCTCGTTTGAGTTCAACTCGCTTTCTAAGCTGAAGGAAACACTTCACGGCATCCGCTTCAGAACTGCTACAAATTCGTCGGGCAATAGAAGGCGCCGCTCCAACTGTCAACGCAACTGTCACTGCTAAGAGTATCCTTCGACTTCCACATCGCTGGCAACGGGTTATGCACAATGCTAGTGACTACTTTGAAGATCAGTAAAACATTGAAACACGTATCTATTTTGTACGAGCTGTAAATAAATAGTTGCCACTATTAAAGTTCCAACGCTCGTACTCGCTTCAAACTCTCGAGCGAGCCCTGTGACGTCATCTCCGAACTCGCTGCCTACGTGTGCTCGTAGACTCAACTCGTGAGTCTCACCGCTGTCCATTCGCCACTTGGGTCTGTTCTCGGCTGCAAGTGGACTCGACTCGCTCAGACAGGAAAGCGAGTACACGAGTTCGCAAGTATAAATCTAGACTCGCGGCATTCCCGCTACATACGCTATCGTTTTGAAACAAATTCCCGATATTAAACTGTAAACTGCTATTCATTTATTTCATACAATCATGATTTCGACTTTATAGCCATTCTCAAAGGCAAGTTGAAATGTCAGAAAATGTCTGACCTGTCTAGATGACAGAAGCAAGCTATGTACCAATATGACGACTGATTGGTTAGCAGTGAATGTTCTGTTTATACATACATTTGTACAGATAAATCTTTTTCGAAGTCGGCTGAAAATCTGTTTTAATATTTAATATCCGTTCCGAGAACGTCTGACAACTACGTTGACATATACACAGACACTTTCGAAACGTTGCTGAGTGTGTAATGACAGTACCAGAAAACGTGACATGAGGATGAAGTGCAATATCTAAATGGCGATTAATTATTAAAATAAATTACAAAAATGAATGGAACTCGCTATTAGTCCATAAACGCAAGTTGTCATGACCAAATGAATACAAAAATAGCGCACTTCCTTATCACAGTGATATAGTAGTGGCGTTGCTCTGTGCCAAGTTTTCGTTTCACGCAGCACATATATTTTCGCATGACGGAGGTGGAATAAACAAGAATACAACCATTTTGTTTGCATGGGACCAAATTTGTACGTTTTTCGTCTGAAGTGTGGACTATAGCGTGAAACGCAGTCCAGATATCACTCCTCCTCTAATGGAACACACTTCCAGTTGTGTACTTTGCATAATTTAGTTTTTGTCTTACACCCTCCACAGTCTCACAAAACACATCTTCGTTAAAGACCATCTGATCCCGACACTCGGTCATTTCGCTTTGTCAGAGCTACTTTACAACAAAAAGTCGCGTACTCGTAGTTCATACTAACAGCAAGTCACGACTATAGTGATGGGGAGCTCGTGAATGAGTCGTTCAAATGAACGCTTCACTCCAGTGAAGTGTGAACTAACCACTGAATTTCAACGAACTGGTACTTCACACTCTTCAGAGATAGCACACTCCACACTTTTTTCTAGTTCACTCACTCACACTCTTCCCCTCTACCTCTCCCACAACATCGGCGCTACGTCACTCATCCTCCCTTCACTTCAGTCCTCCCTCTACTGCCTGTCGGCGAATCGCGCGGTGTTTGTGGGGAACGATAGGTTTAGGAGGGGTTGGGTGGTGAGGGGCCTGGGGAGGCAGCGTCAGCTGCTTCCTGCAGTGCTGGCATCATTACCCGTGGCCATTTGTGCAGCTATACTTCGCGTATACGGGTAGCCTACCGTTGGCAGCGCTTGCAGACAAATGAATATTAAAGATACAAACGAAGAGGCTCGCTGTATGAGCACGCACAGCTAACATGAAAATAAAACGTTTGTTAATAACACTGAAAGAGGGATTTTACTTGAAATCGTACCAATGACTACATGTGACAGTTTACGTTTTTAACGTGGAGGGTTATTATTCTAAACAAAAATAAAATCTACAGAAAAATTTCTAAATAATTACTTAACGTAGGTGTATAGACTTTGTGAGAGTGGTAAACATACTCATTCTATTTTGGATTAAATTTTAAAAGGAACATAAAATTGGACTACATTTCGTTGGTAGCCCTAGTTTTCAGTCCATGAATACAACAAATAATGTTTCAGTTGGCAGATAAAGACTTTTTCGGGGGCTTCATGAAAAAATGTCGAGCAAGATTAAATGTATCACCTTCTTTATATGTGACAGGCTTCTCTGTTTATCTTTCCTTTGTCCCCTTCGACCATGCTCTATTTAAGTTAACTCAGACGCTGTAAGTGTGTAAAACGTTGCGTGCACGTTACTGTATAGTTCGGCCATCTGTTGGTAAAACTATGAAGTATTACGAAGGTTTATTGTACGAGCGAGGCGAAGCGAGCGTAGCCGCGGCTGAGCGGCGAACTGGGCAAGTTCGTCAGGCTTCCTTACTTCATGAATGAACTACTTCATTTGAACGCTTGACGGCAAAGAGTGAAACGAATGAAGTAGTTCACGGGAATGAACGAGTTCGACCCATCTCTACACGACTAGCCTAACTTTCCTGCATGCCTCGTTCAGAGAGAACGAATCGACGAGTATGAAGCGACAGCAGCGCCACAGTTCTCACACTCGCGGAACTACGAAGTAAGCCGGTTAACACTGATGTAACAGCGGCGCCTTGATTTGTTAAGTATGCAACCCGAGCATTAGACCCGTACTCGGTCCGTTTCTGATCTCTAGTGAGCAAACAAGGTTGGTTGTATCGTACTGAAAGCGAATGTCCCACTTCAACTGACTGAAAGAATTCTAAGGAATTGTAGCTCATCTATACAACAGACTGAAAGCGAATGTCCCACTTCAACTGACTGAAAGAATTCTAAGGAATTGTAGCTCATCTATACAACAGACTGCTAACAGAACACTTGCGTGGCCCATTCTTGAGTGCTGCTCCAGTGTTTGGGATCTCTAGCTGGTCGTGTTAAACAAAGACATAGACGCAACTCAGAGGTATGCTGCTGGATTTGTTACTGTTAGGTTCGATCAACACGTGAGTGTTACGAAAATGCTCTGCGAACTCGGACTGTGATCCATGTGAGGAAGAACACGTTCTTTTCGCGAAACACTGGTCAGAAGCTTTACAGAACCGGCATTTGTAACAGACTGTATAACTATATGCCAGAAACATATAGCTTGCATAAGAATCGCAAAGACAAGTCAAGAGAAATCAGGACCCGTTCAGAACCATACGAACAGTCGTTTCTTCCTCACTTCATTTTCAAATGGATCCATAAAGAGAACCTTTGTGCAAGGTACCGTCCGCCATGTAGCGTACGGTGGCTTGAGGAGTACTTGCTTGCTTATGTAGATGTTGATGTACAGTATAGCAGAGAACGCTTCCAGTGAAGACGATCACCAACCAGAAGTTTAGCACCAACAGTCACTGTTCCGGTCAAGACCCAAGAGACAAAAAGAGGATGTGCATAAGAAGTATGGTTTCTTCTTGAAATTTTGGAACAATGTGAAATGAATCATATTATAACCGAAGTCCCACACATTTCTTCACTCTACATATAGTTTAGCGCTGCAGTGGAGGAACAGCTACGTTAAACGATTTTACGATCCCTTTGACATTGAGAGAACGAGGCGGTGTAGCGGTTGAGACATACGGTTTGTATTCTGAGGAATCAAGTCCTCACCTGACCAATCTGATATATGTTTTCAGTGGTTTCCTCAAATTATTTGAAACGAAATTTCTCATCGATCCTTCTATAATAGCTTATTACGCTATCTCAAATGATATCGAAAAGTTGTTATAAGGAAGTACCAAGCGTTTCCCAGTATTGATTATGAACAATTGCTTGGCCTTGGAATCAACCTCTACAAGAACATAAATGTTCTGATGTTTTATGGTTTCCTCTGGTGAGAATGAGTATGGAACATCGCAAGTCTCTCAGAAAGACATCTGTGTAAGTTGAAGGTATTCTTTTCCTGTGGAAGTTAGGTTGCTTCCCTAAGACATGAGAATGTGCTGATCTGGAAAGCGTCAGATCAGGATAATTTCTATTGTATATCCGAGGAGAAGCGATGACAATATTTCGCCAGTAGGCAGCGATATCCATGTAGAATCGATTAGTAGCCTCGATAAGGCGAGGAGCATAGGCGTTGAGCCACGCGGCCGCAGAGGCCAGCAGGAGGCGGGGTGAAACGGCTGCATTAAAAAAATCGCGCAAGGCGGTCGGAAAGTTAGTTCGCAAAGGCACCATTTCAGTATTGTGTTGGTTACCAGTTTGTCGACTTGAATTTCGATTTGGATACAACTGGGACAATTTTTATATTACTTACGACGGATTTCGCATCTTCGGAAATTTATCGGCATGCAACTTCCAGGGTGGAGTCGCACATCACGCCCGCCGACTTTTACAGTTTGTGGACACATCAGGTTGACCTTTTCTTAGAGCACCGCGTAGCGGGACTCACCTACTGTAAAGAACAATTTGTGTTTGTGTACAGTGGGATACAAAAATATCCGTCCTTGGCTTTTTACTGCTGGGAATTCAAATACTGGACAATATTTGTTGGTATCTGAGCTCTTCATTACGACCAATTCTAGATCTGTATAAATACTCCACAAGCAACACTACACTGCTTGATGTCTATTGGGTATCGTTAGTGTTTCTGCACTTTATACCCAATCTCAGAATCGACAAAAGGAAAATTGGAAGTTTTATTTTTTCTTATACACACTAATCCCTCTTCTCTTGTTCAAAGGGCAGTAGCGAGCTATACTATGCAGGTTCCACAACATAATAAAAACCGTTCTCGAATATCGATTCTTTAAATTTGCTCGTTGTTGTTTTCACGGTGAGAACGTAGCCTTTTTTCCGAAGAATCTTTTGGCTACAAGACGAGCACCACACTACAGAATTCTTTCAATAGACTCGCTCAAAGCGACTTTATCTCTCACACTTTACTCTTTCGACTTGTTCTGCTACGTGTTTTTTGCGTTCAGTAATTGACGCCGCCATGGCAACATAGGTCTAAGATGCTGTCCACCAATATTTGGCTTGTACAGAGTGTAATAAAATTGTATCGATAAACTGTGAGGTTAATAGAGGATGTCTTGAGGAACAAATCACGCCCCCAAAGACGTCACATGCTGTCATAGTTACAGGAGCAAACTAGGCCATCCCTTCGGCAATGGGTTGCTGGCTTAGCTCCTCGCTATGGGCCTAAGACATTTCACAAAGTTTGACGACGTCGAATGCTTGCACGCCTGTCAGAACATTACTGTAGAGCGTACAGACAAGTTTTCGCTGCCGAAGATTTGGCGTAGGGGCAGCTGTTGGACTCTGTGCCTTCATTGCTTTGTAGCATCGTTGAAGAATGTTCTTCGGACATGTGTTCCTACCATCACTATTTTTTCGCAAGATACCTTCCGCAAATCGAAGTTTGTCAACATCGTTTTGATACAATCCATTACGCACTACGACAAACTGCTCAATTTCCACGAGAAAACCTCTGTCTGGTGTAAGGAGTTTGTAGGTAAGTGAATGGGGAGGATGGTTTTAAATTGATACATATAATAAAATATTCATTAACTGCATTCAAGAACTTAACTGTATAAAATCTTACTATCGAAGTATTCAAATGCGCTTGGAATAAGTGTTGGGGGCAACTGATACGCAATCTGACTTTTAATTAGAATTAATGGCTCCTGATGTGCGATCTAACATTGAACAGTTAAAGATTCTCGAAGTGCAATCTGACTTCAAAGCAAATCAAACACTCAAAAACATTATCCGACTATAAAGTTACATCGGTACCGGCGACTGACTGTGAAAACAATGGGAAGCAAGTAACTGGATCTAATTTGCAACTCAGAGATGAAAATGCGTCAATGAAACTAACTGAAATCAGGTCATTTATAAATGCAAGCCTGAATCTGGATTCTAAGCCGGAATAAGTGACGCTTATTGAGCTTTGCTCGTGCAGTAAAATTCCCTACTCCCTCATTCCTACTGATACGGTGCCACCATGTTATCGGTTGAGACGCCAAAGCGTGAGACGCCTGCAAGACGTGAAGTACTACCCCGCGAGGGCTGCGCTGGGTCACGGCAGCGGTGGCGGTGCGGCGCTTCTCGGACAATGTCAGCGACAACAGTCATATTCGACGGCAGCAACAAGAGTCATTCCTAAAAGTGCGGGATTTACTTCTTCATTTCGGTTCATGGGGGCGAGCTGTCTCTGAGATTAGGTGGGGTGGACTTTAGCGAATAAAAATTGTTGTTACTTTGTCAGTACGTAGGTGTTACGTTGACGAGTTGAGCAATGGATAGATCTGACAAGTACCCTTTGGCTCCTGCAAGAAGCAATTTCGACCCCACACTACTACAGAAGTGAGACAGACGCTCCTAACGTACAAAAAGAAATGCCTGAAAAACTTTCAGTAGGATACATGGGTACTGGAGTATTGCTAGTTAGTGTAAGAGAAACATTAAACGAACGGAAAATATTATTTATTACAAAAATCTGAGAAAATCGAGTGAAACTTTATGAATAAAAGTTTATGAATAAGATACACAAATTTCCGGGTTCTTTTTGGAATAGGAGGTTACCTCTTATGGATAGGAATCCTGTTAATGAAATTTATATACAAAGTCCGGGAAAACCCTTTTATCCCTTTTCTTTAAGAATGTTATTTACTCGGCAGAATGGCTGAGAGCCACGCCTACTCAACTTGAATAATTATCCGGTTGAATTTTTCTAAGTACGGTCGAGGCTGTCATGTGAAAAATGTAATGGAGTAACGTGAATGAAGTATGTTATTTCTAATGGAGGAAAGTTGGGGCTCGCCTACGCTGTAGCGCACAATACCGTGAGCTGCGACGACTGCTGCCTGTGTCATTTGCCACTGAAAAATAACAAAACCATCTCTTTCTATCTGGATTGACCTTCGCCAATCGAACTCTCACTATGCCTTGATGAAGTCAAGGGCTCCTATCTGCCCCTAGTCTAACTATTGGCGTGGTACACCAGTCAGGTAACCAGTCCACCACGATGCCACTCAATGTTCGCTCGCAGGTGCTAACTAAACTCTGTGTTCACACCGCAAGTGTCGCGGCCAACACAGCGAGCGACTCAGTATAGAGTATCACTCCGACTCGCTAGTGACAAAGGTGCTCTCTCAGTCCAGCACTGAGAAGGGACTTTGTTCCTCACTCTCTGTGTACACGCACAAGCGCACTCGCTCCCGCTATGTGTTCCCACTTCGGGAGTGTCGCTGGAACGACCCCTCTTCACGCAAAAAGTAAAAGGGTATATCATCTGCTGTCTTTCCCTCCATCCTCCGGCGCATTGTGTCAGAAATAGTCCGCCAATCAGAGTTACTCTTACAAACGCAAGAATGGCGCTCCGTTTAAGCCGACCAATCCGGAAATACATAGCATATGCGTTAGGCGTTTACTGTCCACCTGTGAGAACTCTGAAACAGCACACTAGGTCCATCAAAAAATGCGTATGCTGGGGCTCTCCGAAACAATACAGTGGGTTTTGCTTTTAAGGTGAACACGCAGGCCATTATCCCTTTTCTCCGGCAAAAACTGTTTTGCTCCCTGGGCGGTCGGCCGGCCGGAGCAGCTGTGTGCTAACTCACCCTCCTACTTTCCAGCAGGCTGGTTGCCTTTGGCAAACAAAAACTCCAGTGGCAGTCGTGTCTTGAATGTTTGTGTACGCCTGCATAGATTTTTTAATCTCGGTACACACTTGCGATTTATTTATTAGATTAGCATATCGATTAAATGGAAATATGTAAAATTGACTCTACCCTATCGAGTTTGGGCTCGAATGAAACATCTTGATACGCAGAATACGATGGTGACGTCGGAATATGCAAGAAATGAAGGTCAGGAGACCACGCCACCTCACAAATTTTACAAACTTCTCCTTCCCATACTTTGGTTTATTGTGGTTAATCACTAGCTTTTCAGGAGGCAGAGATGTCCTCTCGACTTCCACTTCATTGTCTCCAGCCAGTGGTGCGGTTTGTTTCAAGTTCTAACAATTATTTTCCTCTTTACAACCAGTCCACTCGGTTACCATTTTTTTCAGTCTCCCTCTGGCTATCTCCACAGCCCTGTACTAGACATTTTGTTGCTATTAATGAATGGTAACCTTGAATTTGAAGTAGAAAAAGTCCCCAGATTCTGGTTTCCTTTTCATGTGGTTAAAAGAGAAAAGTCCTATGTTTTGGGGCAGCCTGCTCTCTCAAAAGGCGTCAGGCGTGTAAGCCTGACAATCTTCTGACTTGGGCATTTCCTTACAGTGAACTGGGGAAGCAGCCTTTGCTTCACACCAGAGCGGTTCCCCTAATCTTTCCTGGTGCACATTGTACCTAAAGGTGCTGAGATGGCCGGGCCCGCCTCATGCATTCGACTTCAGCCCAGGAATGTAAGCGTCCACAGCCATACAGCCAAGCTAGGGTTTCCGAAATGGATTCACAGGCTGCTACTAATCTGAACTTCAAGTGAAATAAATGAATCATAATACTATGTACTTTGGCTCAGACTTCTTATGAAGCGAGACTGCATATCATTCATCTCAATTTCGTATAATTTAATAATACTGGGGCAGAATAACACTGTCTGACTGACATATTCTAAGGGAGTTATACTTGGGCCTGCTGGTAGGAACAACTGTACTCCACTCTGGAAATGCACAGTGTGGCCTTCGTGAGATGTCGACATTTGAAAATGGGGACGGCAAAGTTTATTCAGATTGTGCTTTGTATCACAATTAGTTATTCAAACCCATTAGCTATCAGTTTGTATTGAATATACGGAGTATACCTAATGACCTTCCAGACCCGCCCAGAAGCCTGCGTGCTTTAGCACGCCACTTCCGGTGTTTCGCGGGTGCGTGCTGGTCCCGGATCGGATCTGCCCAGTGGATTAACAACGAGGGCCGATGAGCTGGCCGGCATTGGTTTGGTTTTCAGGTAGTTTCCCACATCCAACCGGGTGCAAACCGGGCTGGTACCCACGTACGCCCTCAGTTACACGATTCGCAAACAAACATTTCAAAAACGTTCTCACGCTTTCACAGGGAAAAACACAACACGAAGTAGTTCTAAGTTCTATGGGACTGGTGACCACGGATGTTAAGTCCCACAGTGCTCAGAGCCATTTGAACCATTTTTGAACACTAACACAGTCAGAACCAGGCTAACATGCCGACCCCACGAAGATACGGAATAAGAGCAGTAAAAAGAAGAAGAAGATGAGAAGTTAAAACCTGATTTCCTTCCAACACAAGCGATGCATGATTCCCTAGTTCTCTGTTCTGGTCATAATTCAGCGGCTGTGTATGTACCTCTGCAGTAATGTTGCCAGCAATATTAGGACTAGTACTGGTACATAACTGTACGCCTTTGTAGCGGAGAGATCAGCGTGGCCAGCGTAGATGGTTGCCATGTGCAGGACCCAGGTTCGATACCCCGTACCGCCCAGGACTTTTTCTTGGCGACTGGACTGGTACCAGGTGTACTCAGCTTCGTTATGTCGAATGAGAAGCTACTTGATTGAGACGTAACGGCTCCAAGGTCTGGGAAGTCGGCAAAACGGTCGGGCGAGCGGTGTGGTGACAACGTTTCCCTCCACACGGCTTTCGCATGACGCCGCAAGGCTGAGGATGGCACGACACCGGGTCGACATCCCTTCGGGCTTCAGCACCTGGACGAGGAGCTCTTTATTTTATTAGTGCACAAGTATCGAAATTACCGATACGCTGCTTGCGTGCTGTTGATAGAAGCGCCAGAGCTGCTGTGTGATTGTATACAGACAGATTTCCAAACAAAGATACTACGTGTAATACGACGTTGGGATTTATTTGGAGAAGGCTAAGAGATACCGGACAGTTGCATTTAGGTTTTAAAAGTGGTAGCGAATGTGTACAACAGAGTGCTTTCTGTGATTGTTTTATTGACGTGTATCAGTGTCCAAAACTATTGCCTGGTTTTGAGTAATTTACTGATGGATCCTCTGAATATCGTATCATGTATTTTGCAATACTGTCCAATATTAAGAGCAAAAAGAAGCTTACCAGTCATTCGTATTCTGAGAACCCACGAGGAGGAATCGTATACGACACTCGCTAAGAGTTGCAAGCATTAATCATATGTTATGTAAACTTGTGGAGTGTCGTACGATAACAATACGTGGCCTACCTCTCCAATATTTCGAACATGGCTGCGCTTCAGAAATGGTTATTGAAAAACGTAAAGTAAGGCTTCAAACCTATATTGTGTATAAAATTTTCTTACTCTTGCTGGTAGCCTTTGCGAGTAGCTCATTCCTCAAACTTCTAATATAAATTATTTGTGTATAATTCTAATACAAATTATTTTATATACATTGTGTGGTAGCCACTGATCTTGCCCACTCTCGTTATTGTATACTTTTCACTATATTATGACTCATCTATCACCCCTCCCCCCCCCCCCCCCTCCCTTGATGCATTTCCATTAATTTGTCGTTTACGTCCAAAGCGTACAACGATCTCGGCGCACACGCATCCTGCCTTGTTTTCCTGGTGTTCACGCTCTCAACGTTTCCAGACAGCCGGCGTGCAGCTCACAACATGACTTGACATTTCATTGATTGGTTTTATTTCTGGATTTTAACTATTATTTCTTGACAACCCCTGGTCATAGGGACCAGCATATTTAATACTTTATAAAATGATGTGTGCTGACAGCATATTTTAATTCGACAAATGTCAGATAGCTTCTGTATTTGGCGTTTTTCCGCTACGAAATTTTCGTAAGTACTAGTTTTTATTATGTTGTTTATGTTTTGTGATACATGTGATATTCCCCCGACTTTGTGGGGCTGTACTGTCTGTACGACATATAATTTTGACATGTATGTTTCTGGCTTGTAGCTATTGCTGTTATATTGTCTTCAGGTTATACGTATTTCTGAATAAGAGAGGTTTACATCCATCGAAACCATGATCAAAGGTTGAATAAAACCACCTTTTGTTGCAACTGATTGGCTGCTTTCGATTCATTTACAATATACCTATACCATCTGCAGAAATTTCAGGCATAGAAGTGGAGGACGGCGAACGACCAGTACAACTTGTGTAATGGTATTTACAACGCTAAAACGCCAGCGATAATTGTCGAGTCTGGTGCTGATCACCAGTGAATGTATGTTCATTCGAGACAGCATTGTGAACTCACACAACAACTCTGTGTTTTCGAATGGTTGGATGTAACAAACACAGATTCAGTGTGAAAATAAGGGCTGGAATAATTTCTGATCAGATCATTCGGCCGCCGGCCGTTGTGGCCGAGCGGTTCTAGGCGCTTCAGTCCGGAACCGCGCTGCTGCTATGGTCGCAGTTTCGAATCCTGCCTCGGGCATGGATGTGTGTGATGTCCTTAGGTTAGTTAGGTTTATATAGTTCTAAGTCTAGGGGACTGATGACCTCAGATGTTAAGTCCCATAGTGCTCAGAGCCATTTGAACCATTTTTTGGATCATTTGGCCGAATTTAATGAGAGCGAGACTAACGAAACCAATCTACCTAATTTCTTTTTTTTTTTTTCAGAGATGTTCCCTTAGGTGCAACTACGGATTCGTACGGTGATACAGCTGAAAAACAACGGAGCTCCAGCTCATTTAGATTCAAATGAGCGACACCGTCTCAACGTACATACCCAATATTACGGAGTGGTTGAGGTGTAACCAGTTTCACGGATGTACCACAGTTACTCGATTTTAAACCTCATAATAATATTTTTTGTGGAGTTCTACGAAGACTATAGTGTACTCTACTTCTGTAACATCAGGGAATGACCTAATCGGACGAATCCAATCTGAGCGCACATCCGCTGTTACGAGATCAGTGTCGACATCGTCGATGTGCACTCTGTAATCTCGTAGGAAATCTAAACTTTGACCTCCTCTTGTAATTTGCTGCAGGTTGTGCTGCATTTCTTGAGTTTCTTAATGAAATGCCATCACCATATCCGAACCATCATCACATTGTTTCGCGTCACAGCCTCCAAAGCATCTCTTTTAGACGGCGGATCGCTCTGTCAAAAAAAGAGCTAGTAGGACTCGCGCAATAAGGGTTCAGTACAGTTAACCCACTCCGTAAATCGAGGATCTCGACGATTTTTACCTGTTATCGACGTTGATACTGGCAAGATATCGGTCAAGGGATTTCAAGACTTTCAAGAATGTTTTAATTTCAAGTCTGAAGTCGGATAACAAAGACTAAACAAATATTTTTCGTGTGATATAATTGCAGATTCACAATTTTAGGATTGTTTCCTTTGTTTCCTGCCAAATTTCATGATTCTAGGTCAACGGAAGTACCCTGCAGGTTGTGATGAATGAGTTTGCGAGTATCAAAATATGTGACATAAATGCTCATATCTTATGATTGCATTCACTAAGAAGCTTACATTTATTATTTTTGAAGTGATTACAGACCTTAGTAAGTGACATAAATTTCAACTTATTACGTCCACCTGTTCCTGAGGAATACAGGGCTTAACAGACACAGACAGGCAGACATGTGGATGACAAAGGACAAAAATAATTTCGTGTGTTACAACTACAAATTAACAATTTTCGGTTTTTTTCATTGGTTTTTGTGTGCAACCTTGCTTCTTACGAAATTTCACGATTCTATCTCAACGGAAAGTACCCTTCACTTTTAATGAGTGAGTTTGCGAAAGTCAAAATATGTAACATAACTGGCAGTAGATTTTGACGGCATTGCCTTAGAAGCTTCACTTTTTTGCATCGCTAAGGGATGTTAACTTTTTACATCTACCCGTTCTGAGAAAAAGGTTTTTGAACAGTCGGGCAGACAGACAGGTAGACAGGCAAACAACAAACTGATCCTACATGGGGTTCAGTTCTACCTATTGAGCAACAGAACCCCAAAAATAACCAGTTAAGCGTCTCATACAGACTACAACTTAACGCCTTAACGGCAAGATAATTCCTCCATCATGCTGTGAACGATCGATTTGCGAGGGTAGTAGTAAAATCTTAATTAGCACCTGCAAAGAATCGAGGTGAATTTTGATGTGGAAAGTTTGCTGACTTTTACAATAAAGGTCGCTGCCAAGACATCCATAGATTGAAAAATGGGTCTAGATGAAAGGTTAACATGTGGATGACAACTGACGCCGTGGTCAATTTTCATGGTCGCAACCATCACACACTGATCCACTTCAGAGCCACATTACTTCATATGCGAGTCCAACGGATTCAAAAAATGAAATTAGTGTTCTTAAAACAGTTGCTCATAGTAATGACTATGATCTTGTAGTGATAGACAAACTAAAGCGTAAACCACAAGTCCACAGAATTTCAACTCACAATCAGTTTCCCACAGATGCCAATCTAAGTTATACTGTTATCCCATACGTAGGCCCACTATCATACGAAATAGCAAACTTACTTAAAAATATGAACATCAAAATCAGCTTCCTTACTGACAGTAAACTACAAAAAAAAAGTAATCCATGACGTAAATTCTTCCAAGGCACCATACAGTAGATCAGGAATACCCAAGTTCAAGTGTGATTCATGCCCAAACTTCTACACTGGCCAGACGGGCAGAGGCTTAGAGATGGGATACAAAGAGCACCTTGACACCATAACACTTGGCAACTTAAACATTCTTAGTTTTGAAAGCCACATTGCTGAAGAAAACTGTCCAGTGACAAACACTGAGAACAACACCTACCATAACAAGGAGTCGCTATGAATCCCTTAGAATAAACAGAAATACACAAACAGTCCCTTGACCATATCCTTAATTAGCAAACTGAGTTTTTTACTACTCCTTTTCTGAAATTTTTCAGAAAGTACTTTTCCACAATCCAGTATAAATAAAGTTTCTCCACTTAAAGCAGATGTACAAAAATATGGAACCATCGACAGCACAACACCTTAATATGCGTAATAGGTGGAGGAAACACGCTGGCATTCAAAAGTTTCCAGTCGTCTCGGAGTGGATAAATACAGATCCTACATGGTTTCCAGTGTAATCTTATACCATTCTTCCTCCAAAGTAGAGGCAAATTCAGGTAACAATGATGGGGGTGGATGGCCACCATGCACCTATCTCTCGAAAGTAGACCACAAAGGCTCAGTAATATTGAAATCTGCTGACTAGTGGCTAGGGGAGATGCACCAATTCATTCTCGTGCTCACAAAACCAGTTCTGGATGAAGTGAGCTGTGTGGAACAAAGATAGAAGGAAAACAGGGTTTAACGTCCCATCGACAACGAGGTCATTAAGAGACGGATCACACATAATTCACATAATTCATATAATTCACATAATTTGCTGTCAAATGTTCAGTTTGGTTTTAGAAATGGTTTAACAACTGAAAATGCTATATTCTCTTTTCTCTGTGATGTTTTGGACGGATTAAATAAAAGGTTGCGAACGCTAGGTGTTTTCTTTGATTTAACGAAGGCTTTTGACTGTGTTGACCACAAAATATTACTGCAGAAGTTGGACCATTATGGAGTAAGGGGAGTAGCTTACAATTGGTTCGCCTCTTACTTTAAGAACAGAAAGCAGAGGGTAATTCTCCGCAATATTGAGAGTGGTAGTGATGTTCAGTCCCAATGGGGCACTGTTAAGTGGGGCGTTCCCCAAGGGTCGGTGCTGGGGCCACTGCTGTTTCTTATTTATATAAATGATATGCCTTCTAGTATTACAGGTGATTCAAAAATATTTCTGTTTGCTGATGACACCAGCTTGATAGTGAAGGATCTTGTGTGTAATATTGAAACAGTAACAAATAATGTAGTTCATGAAATAAGTTCGTGGCTTGTGGAAAATAATTTGATGCTAAATCACAGTAAGACTCAGTTTTTACAGTTTCTAACTCACAATTCAATAAGAACCGATATTTTGATCAGACAGAATGGGCATATTATAAGCGAGACGGAACAGTTCAAATTCCTAGGCGTTCGGATAGATAGTAAGCTGTTGTGGAAAGCCCATGTCCAGGATCTTGTTCAGAAACTAAATGCTGCTTTATTTACCATTAGAACAGTATCTGAAATAAGTGACACTTCAACACGAAAAGTAGTCTACTTCGCATATTATCATACGCTTATGTCGTATGGTATTATTTTTTGGGGTAATTCTTCTGATTCAAAAAGGGTATTTTTGGCTCAAAAATGGGCTGTTCGAGCTATATGTGGTGTAAGTTCGAGAACCTCTTGTCGACCCCTATTCAAAAATCTGGGCATTCTGACATTGCCCTCACAGTATATATTTTCTTTAATGTCGTTTGTTGTTAGCAATATTAGCCTATTCCAAAGAGTTAGCAGCTTTCACTCAGTTAATACTAGGCAGAAATCAAATCTGCATGTAGAATGCACTTCCTTGACTCTTGTGCAGAAAGGAGTGCAGTATTCTGCTGCATCCATTTTCAATAAGCTACCACAAGAACTCAAAAATCTTAGCAGTAGCCCAAACTCTTTTAAGTCTAAACTGAAGAGTTTCCTCATGGCTCACTCCTTCTATTCTGTCGAGGAGCTCCTGGAAGAGCTAAACAATTAAGCAAATTCCAGTGTTACATTGTTGATTGTCTCCATTTAAACTTACGACTTGTCACCTGAATATGTTTTTTTTAATATATCATTTTATCTATTTCTAATATCGTGTTATAATTTCATGTATTGACTCGTTCCATGACCATGGAGACTTCTCCTTAATTTGGTCCCACGGAACAATAAATAAATAAATAAATAAAAATAAATAAAACGATCGGAGTATGTCAAGGGCGGAAAGGAAATCGGCCGTGCCCTTTGAAAAGAACCATCCGGGCATGTGCCTGAAGTGATTTAGGGAAATCACGGAAAACCTAAAGCAGGGTGGCCGGACACGGGTTTGAACCGTCGTCCTCCGGAATGCGAGTCCAGTGGCTAACCACTGCGCCACCTCGCTCAGTGTCAACTGTGTGAACAGGGGTCTTGTCGTCTTGTAACATGGTACCACCATCGGGGAACAACCACTGTACCATGGGATGGACCGATCAGCCAAAATTGTCATATAATCCTTGGCAGTAATGCGTCGTTGCAGAGTAACAACGGGGTCCGTGGAAGACCACGATAGGGCTGCCCAAATCATTACCGAACCCCCGCCACGTTTCAGTCACGGGACTTAAAGTCATCCAAAAGTTGGAAACAGTATGCAACAAGACTAATCCGACCAAATTACTTTCATCCTTTGCTAAATAGTCCATGTTTTGTAGCTTCCGCACCCTGTTTTCATGTTACGGGCATTTGCACTTCTGATGAGTGGTTCTGAAGTTCAACTCGCAGTGCAATTCCCTGCTTCCATTCACGTTGGTTCCGTGCTGACTGGGTTCGCGAGTCACAGTGCTCTTCATAGAGCGTCCGTCACAGTCATTCGACACACACTTTCGTCTGCATTGTGACTTAGCGGGTGATGTTTTCCGCTTTCCCGGTATGCGGTACAAATCTTTGATACGGTGCCTCTTGAAACATTTCGGCTACCTTGGTTACCGACGCACCCACCATACGAGCAGTACCAACTTGCCGATGTTCAAATGCTCTGAGCTCCGATAGAAGCACTCACAACCACACAGAATATTGTTCTGAGCACGATTGTCACGTGTGCATTACTGAGGACATTGCACACGTGCAGTTCGTGGTCAAATACAGTAGCGCATCCTGCAGGCTTGACTAGCAGCTGCATTTATGTTCAAGCACGCATTTCCCGCGGTATTTCTATATTTTTGTCCAACATCTGTAAATGCAAATCGAACAATATGTCTTATAAATCGTATCTATCTACTATAATTGATAAGTTTTAAGGCACTAAATATTAATTAATTAAATAATTAATTAATGATTCTGATGTAATGTCATCAGCACCTTTCAAATAAAACGTGATATGTATCCAAGGTTCGCCGGGAAAGCCTCAGATCACAAAACGTGAGATGTTTACATATCTTCTTATTCACATTCACTTCTCTACCGTTTAGTAAAATAACTTTATAATGCTGTAATTCACTAAATTCCATTTCTTTCTCAGTATTTAACGCTCTATTAGATCCGTTTAATACAACAGCAATATATGTTTCCTTTGCCCGAAATGCCATATTTTTGTAAAGCCTCATTTGCATTGCAGCATCTTCGACACTCGCGTACTTTGCAACCAGTCTGTATTTGTTTTCATATGTTATACTCTGAAGCGCCAAAGAAACTGGTATAGGCATGCGTATTCGAATACAGAGATACACTCCTGGAAATGAAAAAAAGAACACATTGACACCGGTGTGTCAGACCCACCATACTTGCTCCGGACACTGCGAGAGGGCTGTACAAGCAATGATCACACGCACGGCACAGCGGACACACCAGGAACCGCGGTGTTGGCCGTCGAATGGCGCTAGCTGCGCAGCATTTGTGCACCGCCGCCGTCAGTGTCAGCCAGTTTGCCGTGGCATATGCAGCTCCATCGCAGTCTTTAACACTGGTAGCATGCCGCGACAGCGTGGACGTGAACCGTATGTGCAGTTGACGGACTTTGAGCGAGGGCGTATAGTGGGCATGCGGGAGGCCGGGTGGACGTACCGCCGAATTGCTCAACACGTGGGGCGTGAGGTCTCCACAGTACATCGATGTTGTCGCCAGTGGTCGGCGGAAGGTGCACGTGCCCGTCGACCTGGGACCGGACCGCAGCGACGCACGGATGCACGCCAAGACCGTAGGATCCTACGCAGTGCCGTAGGGGACCGCACCGCCACTTCCCAGCAAATTAGGGACACTGTTGCTCCTGGGGTATCGGCGAGGACCATTCGCAACCGTCTCCATGAAGCTGGGCTACGGTCCCGCACACCGTTAGGCCGTCTTCCGCTCACGCCCCAACATCGTGCAGCCCGCCTCCAGTGGTGTCGCGACAGGCGTGAATGGAGGGACGAATGGAGACGTGTCGTCTTCTGCGATGAGAGTCGCTTCTGCCTTGGTGCCAATGATGGTCGTATGCGTGTTTGGCGCCGTGCAGGTGAGCGCCACAATCAGGACTGCATACGACCGAGGCACACAGGGCCAACACCCGGCATCATGGTGTGGGGAGCGATCTCCTACACTGGCCGTACACCACTGGTGATCGTCGAGGGGACACTGAATAGTGCACGGTACATCCAAACCGTCATCGAACCCATCGTTCTACCATTCCTAGACCGGCAAGGGAACTTGCTGTTCCAACAGGACAATGCACGTCCGCATGTATCCCGTGCCACCCAACGTGCTCTAGAAGGTGTAAGTCAACTACCCTGGCCAGCAAGATCTCCGGATCTGTCCCCCATTGAGCATGTCTGGGACTGGATGGAGCGTCGTCTCACGCGGTCTGCACGTCCAGCACGAACGCTGGTCCAACTGAGGCGCCAGGTGGAAATGGCATGGTAAGCCGTTCCACAGGACTACATCCAGCATCTCTACGATCGTCTCCATGGGAGAATAGCAGCCTGCATTGCTGCGAAAGGTGAATATACACTGTACTAGTGCCGACATTGTGCATGCTCTGTTGCCTGTGTCTATGTGCATGTGGTTCTGTCAGTGTGATCATGTGATGTATCTGACCCCAGGAATGTGTCAATAAAGTTTCCCCTTCCTGGGACAATGAATTCACGGTGTTCTTATTTCAATTTCCAGGAGTGTATGTAACAGGCAGTATACGGCGCTGCGATCGGCAACGCCTATATAAAACAAGTGTCTGGCGCAGTTGTTAGATCGGTTACTGCTGCTACAACGACAGGTTATCAAGATTTAAGTGAGTTTGAACGTGGTATTACAGTCGGCGCACGAGCGATGAAACATAGCATCTCCGAGGTAGCGATGAAATGAGGATTTTCCCGTACGACCATTTCACGAGTGTACCGTGAAGATCAGAAATCCGGTAAAACATCAAATCTCCGACATCGCTAAAGGCGGAAAAAGATCCTGCAAGAACGGGCCTAGCGACGGATGAAGAGAATAGTCCAACGTGACAGAAGTGCATCCCTTCCGCAAATTGCTGCAAACTTCAAGGCTGGGCCATCAACAAATGTCAGCGTGCGAAACATTCAACGAAACATCATCGATTTGGTCTTTCGGAGCCAAAAGTCCACGTAAGTTGCATTCCAGCACAAGTCTGTAGTGAAATGATCACCAATACACTTTCGTAACTGTGAATTTTTGTTTGTCCTAGGGCAACTCACCAGCAAACCTTTTGTTTTGGCGAAAGCATGCAAGCTATCTGATGATGAATGTAATCATTTCGAGACCGATAATGGTACTTTTTCAATAAAATAACCTGGAGCAAATTTGTAGTTGGTTGTTGCTGTACATCATCAACAATTTCTAGCTGCGCGGGATTAGCCAAGCGGTCTCAGGCGCTGCAGTCATGGACTGTGCGGCTGGTCCCGGAGGAGGTTCGAGTCCTCCCTCGGGCATGGGTGTGTGTTTGTCCGTAGGATAATTTAGGTTAAGTAGTGTGTAAGCTTACGGACTGATGACCTTAGCAGTTAAGTCCCATAAGATTTCGTACATATTTGAACATTTTGAACAATTTCTATCGCCGACTGGGGTGGCCGAGCGGTTCTAGGCGCTACAGTCTGGAACCGCGCGACCGCTAACGTCGCAGGTTCGAATCCTGCCTCGGGCATGGATGTTTGTGACGTCCTTAGGTTAGTTAGGTTTAAGTAGTTCTGAGTTCTAGGGGACTGATGACTTCAGAAGTTAAGTCCCATAGTGCTCAGAGCCATTTGAACCAATTTCTATCACACAACAGCCGCAGCTTTTACTTCTCGAAATTGCGATACTTAAAGCTTTTTAACTATCCCGTCCACATATCAGAACTCACCCAACGCCTAATCTACTATGACCTTGTTGCCTGGTGAACGAAAGTAACGGCCGGAGAAACTTGTCTGTGGCAATAAAAACGTTTTATGCAGGTTACTGTTAGAAGCGCCTTCACTGGATTCTATGAACTGTAATGCGGTATCCCATGTTGTACAGAACGATCTAAGATCGTGCAGTAAAAGTCGCTTTCTTATAGTACAAACAACAGCCAAACGAAACATCTCTCTATTTGCCTACGATAAGAGTATTTTTCTCTGAAAATCAGATTCCTGGAAGGGAAAAAGATGGGCATCTTGTTCATTACACAGTCCTTCTGCAAAGCCATAACCTTCCCACAGCGCCTAAGATCGGTCTTGGATACTGCCAGTCATCTATTATTTTTGTTATTTTCCTTTGCTCTGCGGTTTAGATGCTCCCGTTCCCCTGCCAATTATTCGTACGGTCGTCGTTGGGAATAGCTCCAATTAAGCGTGTGTTGGCAACGGTACCATTGCGGTCGGGCGGTTGTGCGGCGCAACCTTGAGGCGACCACGCTCCGTTAGGGCGGTCACCGCAGAGGACTCCTCCCGACAAAAGCTCAGCGTGCCGGAAACTGGCGAGGGCGTGGCATGCCAAGGCCGACTGACACGACGGCCTAGTGCACGGAGCACACTGAGCAAACATCGGCGCAAGTTTGACGCACAGGAAGAAAGTAAACGTCCCAGTGGCTTGGGGTTTTCCCAGCACTGAGCGGTACAGGTGATCTGTGCACGCTTGATATTTCTTTTTTCTTAAAATTAGACGTTCATCTGGCAAGCTTTTGGTAACTTTGTTAATAGCAGGAGGAAACGTGTCGTTGTTTCTGCAAGGATTGCGGCCAATGAAGCGACACAAGGTGCAGAACCAAATATTAATATTTCATCGTTAGAGCACCGCAGCAGGCAATGTTGTTTCGCAGAACACCCGACATGAATTACTCTGACGGAAATGGGAAGTTTTACTCCATGAAGTACCTGTCCAATGTTTATCATACTCTTTGGATATGTGCATCACACATCATCATCAGGCACGTCAGTCACTTGGTGATGTGACCCCCTTGAAATAGCATGCAACACAGGATCCTAGCAGATTTTTTCCATTCCTTCCGAACTTTAGTTTCACATTGCCAGATGAATCTAGCTTCTTTCGTAAGTCTCTGTTCCGTCTCTCCGGTGGTCTTGGTATACGGTAAACTGGTCTCGAATCTAGTGTCTGACCGGCCGCTGTGGCCGAGCGGTTCTGGGCACTTCAGTCTGGAACCGCGAGACCACTACGGTCGCAAGTTCGAATCCTGTCTCGGGCATGGGTGTGTGTAATGTCCTTAGGTTAGTTAGGTTTGAGTAGTCGTAAGTTCTAGGGGACTTATGACCTCGGATGTTAAATCCCATACTACTCAGAGGCATTTGAACCATCTAGTGTCTATTTTGACCATCTGTCTTCCTTTCCTCGAGTGACATGACCAGCCCATTGCCATTTAAAGGTATTTACTCTTTCCATTACGTCACGGACCTTCGTTATACGTCTGATACCTACTGCTTTCTATGCTTCTGTCTTTATATGTGCAGCTCAGGACCGATATTTCCATCCTTCTTTGAGCTATTATCAGCTTTCTAACAACGAACTCGTTTAATATCCATATCTCACAACTAAACGTTATTATTGGTAGTATAAATCGGTCAAAAGCCTCGCGGGATTAGCCGAGCGGTCTGGGCACTGCAATCTTGGACTGTGCGGCTGGTCCCGGCGGAGGTTCGAGTCCTCTTTCGGGCATGGGTGTGTGTGTTTATCCTTAGGATAATTTAGGTTAAGTAGTGTGTAAGCTTAGGGACTGATGACCTTAGCAGTTAAGTCCCATAAGATTTCACACTCATTTGAACATTTGAAATCGGTCAAAAACTGTTTTCTTCAGCTCAATCGACATCTTAGACCTGAAACCTCAAGGGTATTCTGCGCAATCCTGCCAGCTCAATTTACCAACTTACATATGTCCATCCAGTGTCCAGTCATTCAACATGTTCGTGGTTTAATCATAGTTCATTTTTAGACCATCTTCAGTTCGTTACCTAAAATTTGAAATTCTCCTGTACTATTTGCAAATAAAACAGTGTTTTTAAACCTCAGGTAGTTTAATCCCTATCCCAGAATTTGGATACCTTTTATTTCCCAATTCAAATCGCTTTTTCTATGGATACTGAAAACAGTTTTGGAGTTAGTCGCTTTGTTATACACCCTTTTCAATGATAAATTCATTGGTTTCTTCACCAACATTCATAAACGCTGTGGAGATTTTGTATATGTTGTATAAAATTTTAATATACCCCCGCCCTCTCTATTCCTTGTTCTGTTAGACCGAGCCAGCCCGCATTTCGTGGTCGTGCGGTAGCGTTCTCGCTTCCTACGCCCGGGTTCCCGGGTTCGATTCCCGGCGGGGTCAGGGATTTTCTCTGCCTCGTGATGGCTGAGTGTTGTGTGATGTCCTTAGGTTAGTTAGGTTTAAGTAGTTCTAAGTTCTAGGGGACTGATGACCATAGATGTTAAGTCCCATAGTGCTCAGAGCCATTTAGACCGAGCGAGGTGGCGCAGTCGTAAACACATTGGACTCGCATTCGGGAGGACGACTGTTCAAACCGGTGTCCGGCCATCCAGATTTAGGTTTTCGGTGATTTTTCTAAACCGCTCCAGGCAAATGCTGGGATGGTTCCTTTGAAAGGGCACGGTCGATTTATTTCTCCCTCCTTGACACTATCCGGCTTCAGCTCCGTCTCTAATGACCTCTATATCGACGGGACGTTAAACCTAATCGTCCTTACTGCCTTTGTTCTGTTGGAACCTCTAAAGTATCTGTGTGACTGATCGAATTGAACGCCTTTTCAAAATCGATAAAGCCTAGGCAAAGAGTTTGATGATATGTATTTGTTCTATTAATTGTTCCGCGTCCAGTGAGGACATGGTCAGCTGGACTAAATCCTGTGCGAAGCCCAGTTTACCATTTTTGTCACATCCTGACGACGAATGAGTCACCCTTCAGTTACCAAAATCTGTCCCGTTGTCATATTTAATGTCTTCGCCACCGCGATTCTACGAGTTGGAGACGAAGTTGTCTCGAGAATCACTGCCTCCTGTGACTTTTCACCAGGCCGTATACAGACAATTTGGCGTCAATCTGGACGCCACAAACAGAAGCGAGAACAGTCACTGAACCCGACGAAATGCCACATGTCCCGGTTAACCCCGGCTCTGCACCATGCGGATCTATGTTTAATATGATATGGTGTCAGTGATGAAAGAGCCATAGCAACTCTAGATCTCAATCCAGCTTCCAGTAATCGGTCCTCGAAGGTGCGTGGTGACAACTAGCCTAGATTTCAGTTGTACATATACGTCTATTCGATACCAATAGATATCGTGCACTCACGCCATTCTTCGTCTGCAGCAATGACTTCTTTCTGTACCGGACGTAAGCTCACATAAGGATGGCACTTTACTCAACATATCCCACAGTCATGGGAAAACTAGAATATCAGTTTGACAGCGTTTGGCCAAGGTGTTTATGATGTACACTTCTCATTTTCGTCAGTGTATCAATAGTATGAGGAAGAGTAGGTGAAAAAAGATTTTGTTTCATTTCTCACTTCAGTTTCCAATAGTCGAACAGATGTGGACACACAAGAACAATGTAATAGTCTCGATTTTTTATTTATTTATTCACACGTCAAGTTCCGTAGGACCAAATTGAGGAGCAAATCTCCAAGGCCATGGAACGTGTCAGTACATAAAATTACAACATTAAAGTAATAACAGATAAAATAAAATGTCTATGAACCCGAAAAAAGTCAAGCCATAGGTTTAAGTAAACGCAATCAACAATACAACAAGAATCACCTTAATTTTTCAAGGAACTCCTCGACAAAATATAAGGAATGAGCCATAAGGAAACTCTTCAGTTTCGGTTTGAAAGCACGTGGATTACTGCCAAGAATTTTGAATTCGAGGGGTAGCTTATTGAAAATGAATGCAGCAGTGTACTGCAGGCCTTTCTGCACAAGAGTTAAAGAAGTTCGATCCAAATGCAGGTTTCATTTCTGCCGAGTATTAACTGAGTGAAAGCTGCTTATTCTTGGGAATAAGCTAATATTGTTAACAAGAAACGACAGTAATGTCAAAATACCCAGACTCGTGAACAGGGTTCGACAAGAGGTTCGTGAACTTGCGCGAACCACCCGTTTCTGAGCAAAAAATATCCTTTTAGAATGGGAAGAGCTGCCCCAAAATATAATACCATACGACATAAGCCAATGAAAATAAGCAAAGTAGACCAATTTTCGTGTCGAATGATCACTCACCTGAGATACCGTTCGAGTAGTAAAAATGGCAGCATTAAGTCTTTGAACAAGATACTGAACGTGGGCTTTTCACGACAGTTTACTATCTATCTGAACACCTAGAAATTTGAACTGTTCAGTTACACTTATCATATGCCCATTCTGTGAAATTAAAACTTCAGGTTTGTTGAATTGTGTGTTAGAAACTGTAAAAACTGAGTCTTACTGTGATTTAGCTTTAGTTTTTTTCTACAAGCCAAGAACTTACGCCATGAATTGCAGCACTATTTGAAACCGAGCCCATGTTGAACACAACTTCCTTTACTACCAAGCTAGTGTCGTCAGCAAACAGAAACATTTTAGAGTTACCTGTAATACTAGAGGGCATATCATTTATATAAATAAGGAACAGGGGCGGCCACAACAGTGATCCCTGGGGCACCCCCTCCCCAACTTGACCGTACCCCTCTTAGACCCCACATCACAGTCATTCTCAATACAGTGAATAATGACCTTTTGCTGTCTGTTGCTAAAGTAAGAGGTGAACCAATTCTGAGGTACTCCCCGTGTTCTGTAATGACCCAACTTCTGGAGCAATATTTTGTGATCAGCACAATCGAACACCTAAGTTAAATAAAAAAATATGCATAGCGTTCGGAACCTTTTGTTTAACCCATCCAGTACCTCACAGAGAAAAGAGAATATAGCATTTTCAGTTGTTAAACAACTTCTAAAGCCGAACTGTACATTTCATAGCAAATTATGTGATATAAAATGACCAATTATTCTTACATACGCAGACTTTTCAATAACTTTAGCAAACACTGACGGCATAGAAATAGGTTTAAAATTGTCTACATTACCTCTTTCTCCCTTTTTATAAAGCGGCTTCACTAATGAGTACTTCAATCGTTCAGGAAACTAATTATTCCTAAAGGAAAAATTACAAATATGGCTAAATACAGGGCTAACATGTGCAGAACAGTACTTTAATATTCTGCTAGGAACTTCATCATATCAGTCAGAGTCCTTAGTCTTCAGTGATTTAATTATTGGCTCAATATCCCCCCTTGTCTGTACCACAGAGGAGTATTTCAGACATCAATCTCGGAAAGGCATCTGTCAATATTGAAACTAAATTTTTATTTAATTCATCAGCAATGCTCAGAAAATGATTGTTAAATACTGTACATATATCTGATTTATGAGTAACATAAATGTTTATACTACGAACTGACTTATTGTAAGCGTGCCACTTTATGCGTAAATCGAATACATATTCTGCTACGGTAATGTCCCTTGAAGCAACTACTGAGCGCGCTTGTGAACATAGACAGGGTTTCCTTCTGGAAAAGAAAGAGAAAGAAATAGATTTCTACAAATTTCAAGTTCTCGACAGTTTCCATGAAGAATAAAAAAAATTCTGAGCTCATTGATGAGTAAAGCTGAGTGACGTGAACAGCCACTTTCGCAAACGATCAAAGGCGAGCAGAGCATTCAAAGACATTCCGACCTTCACCGAAGAAGTGAAGGCTTCCGCTTCTCGTTCTTCGCTGTGCTGCTGTTTCCTGTAGACAAGCACAGCCAGCGCTGTTACTATTTTTCGATGAATGCGTTGGGAAACAGTGAGTCACTGAAAGTGCATGCCATCACTTATGAATCAGTCCAAAAAATATTCGTTTTGGAATTTAACATTTCGCACTACTTTGTTACACTTAGTTAGCCACTCACCACACGCCCAATCCTTGTTTATACTGCTAATGAAGTTCTTTGAGACTGCTCCATAAACATCCGTGGTCCTTTCGATTTTCCAGAAGTACCTTTAATTTGAATCTAGATACTCGGAACATGCTTCTCCAGGAGGCGAGCTATCAAACTGACTACAACCTTTGACAAACAGGACTGCACAAGTTATTGTTGAATGTGTTTTGTAGATTTACAGTAACTCTCTTAATTGCTGTGTATTCTGTTGATGAAATAGATAGTTTCTCAGCACAAACTATCTTGCGATAACAGTTCTCTGTCAAGAGTCTCAACGTTATGACACACTTTCTGGGTACCTAAGAGCTATCGCATTTGATACTCCTTCTTGCTATGAAGCTAGTCTGTAAAGCAACGAAACAAAAGAAATTTGTCAAAGTAAACTTTGAGGTCATTAGAGATGGCGCGCAAGGTCAGTCAGAGGGAGCCAAGCTAAACGAGAAACTGAGATAACTTGAGCGGGTTGGAGTAAAATAAACAAATAAAATAACTGTAATTAGGAATACGACCGTTTTCATAATTCCAGTGCTACTTATAATATTGAACCACAATATTTCAGTGAACTAAAGAAGGACTAAAGTTTAAAGTCTCATTTACAATGATACCAAATGGCTCTGAGCACTATGGGACATCACGTCTGAGGTCATCAGTCCCCTAGAACTTAGAACTACTTAAGCCTGATTAACCTAAGGACATCACACACATCCATGCCCGAGGCATAATTCGAACCTGCGACCGTAGCAGTCGCGCGGCTCCGGACTGAAGTGCCTAGAACCGCTGGGCCACCACGGCCGGCCCCACATAGACGCCGCTAGAGATAATATAAGTTTGGGTAGAGGAAGGATTACAAAGGAAATCAACCGTTTCTTTTACAAATGAATCTTCTCACCATTTGCCTTAAGCGCTTCAGGGAAACGACGAAAAACGTATATATGGACGATTGAAGGGGAAGCGAAACCCGGCGCTTGCGAAATCCTAATCCTTGCTTAGTATATTAACTAATGATGACACAGCCAGTAGAAAAAATCACCTACATTAAAATTTGAGATTGAGCTAGAGCATAAAGCATTCCTCCTGATTGCGTTAATGTTCTCTAGGTGACAAACACGTAACAAGATTTCTCAGCTTTTATCGTTCTATCCGCAGTGATTTCATGGGGAAAAGAAAATTAGTCGAATTGCGTTACACAGGGAATTGATCGACCTTTGGGTTTTTCGGAGGTATCCTCCAAGCTTATGTCTGAAATGTTTTACAGAGTGTATAGGAACCATGGAAAGCAATTGGTTTTCCTGACATTCCGAGAACGTATATACTCAAAATTAAAAGTAGGGGAATTTTTCTATTACCTATGGCACGCACAATATTCTCCGACATCTTCGTTGGTAGGCCTGAATTCTATGCTGAAAAAGATGTCAATGATCAAGAAGGATCTGCTGTTGATCATGTCTCCACCATGCGACAAATACTAGAACAATGAAAGAATTTGGTCTTGATACACATCACTTCTTTATAGAGTACTGATCAGTCTACGGCAGTGTTGACGGAACGAAGCTGTCCACACCGAGTTAAAGACTCATAGTAAACTGATCTCCTTAGTGAAAGCTGCTATGGAGAACAAACAATATGTGTAAACTAAGCGTATAAAGCTACTACGGAAAACATACGAAATGTGTGCACTAAGAATATAAAGCTGCTATGGAAAACAAACGAAGTGTGTAAACTAAGAATATGTCTATAACTAAGAAAGATTATCCTAATGAAGCTCCCATTCATAGAAAATAGTTCATATAAGTTTGTCATGTGTAGTTTCACTTATCTTGGATCAGAAGTAAACTGCAAGAACAATGTCAGATCTAAAATCCAAAAACGAACATTGTCCGCCAGCAATGGCCCCAGAAAAATTCTTAAACCTGTTCTGCTGTTCAGGGCGAATAAATTTATGATATGTAAAGTTTTAGTGATGCCGGTGCTAACATTCCTTGCTGAAACGTGTATTAACGTTACTGCGCCGGCCTCGGTGGTCTAGCGGTTCTGGCGCTGCAGTCCGGAACCGCGAGACTGCTACGGTCGCAGGTTCGAATCCTGTCTCGGGTATGGGTGTGTGTGATGTCCTTAGGTTAGTTAGGTTTAAGTAGTTCTAAGTTCTAGGGGACTTATGACCTAAGATGTTGAGTCCCATAGCGCTCAGAGCCATTTTTTTTAACGTTACTGCACGAAGACAACTTGACATATTTGAAAGAAAGATTTTGAGGAAAATTCTTGGGCCAGTGGGAGAACATGGTGTCTGGTGGAGGATGAGATTTATAATGTGTATAAAGAACCACGCAGTGTCAGGTAAATTAAATGCCTGGAATTGCCAGGGCATGTAGTGAGAGCTAATGACAGAATGATTAAGACGGCATTCAGCACACTGCCTGAAGAGACCAGGAGAGTTGGAAGACCAAAGCTACAGTGGGAGGAAGGTGTCCGAGAGGAAATAAGGAAAACTAGAAATCGGAATTGGTAATGTTCGGCAACAAACAGAAAACAATGGAATAATCTTCTACACAAGACCAAAGCTCACAAAGGGCCACCGTGCCGCTGATGATGATGTGTGGGAAACACGTAAATCAATCGATATTAGATGTTTTTCCTGTCAATCAGAGGTCGTATATGCAGAAAAATGAAAAGATATTTTCGTTCTAAATTTTATCTGGAGAGACATAAGGAAGATTTAGAGAAGCTGTTGAAAGGTGTGGACAGAATACTCGGCACGGAATATGGCTCTGAGGTAAAGAGAGTAAGCACCAAGAAGATGAATTGTGGAATATATGAGAATAATGATTTGCTTATCGACAAAATTGGGAAGAGATTGTCGTAGAAAAATTGACAGAATTCTACTATCTTGGAAATAAGGATGGTCGAAGCATGGAAGATATTAGAAGCAGATGGGCACAGGTGAAAAAATCTTTTTTTTTTCTTTTAATGCGAGAACTCCAAAGACAACAGATATCAAAATAGAATAGAGGAAGAATTTCTGGAGCACAGCATGATTTGAAATTGATCGAGAACCATCGTAAAGAGCGGGAAGAAGAAACTGAAACCATTTGAAATGTAGTGATATCGAAGAAAGTTAAAAATTCAGTGGATGTATAGGATACAAAAGGAAAAAGTAATAAATAGGTGTGGATAGAATTCTATAACGAATATATCCCAGAAGAAGAAACTGGTTACTGCAGTATTTGCTATGACATCCAGGAGTAGTTAACATGGCTCTGGAAAGAGCAGTAGAGTAGAAAAATAGTACAAGCAGAGGAAGGCTACAACATGCAAAACTGATTATAGATGACGTGATATGTAACAGTTATGTAGAGACGAGAAAATAAGTCCAAGATAGAGGAAGGTGGAAGATAGCGTCTCAACCAGTCGAAAAAATCACCATTTCAAAAATCAGATCATACTTTTGTGCATGCACACAATAGAATAATAATTATGGAGCATTAATTAAAGCAAAATTAAAAGCTAATGGGACATCTCATTAGCAAATAAAAGAATAACATTACACTCTGAGTTCGGTAGCTTTCAAATCTAGAGAAGATATTTACAGTGGAAAACGTCAGACAAACATATTCAGCAACGATGTGGAAATAAGACATCAGACGAACACTGCAAAAGGGAGATGTGGTCGTAACTGTACACTTCTCAGGA